>NC_092151.1:37988916-38051416 GCF_045791955.1 Oncorhynchus clarkii lewisi
TACTCACGTCCGTTCACGCTGTACACATAGTCCAGTTTAAAGTGAATGGCACAGATCCATATATGGCAATGGTCCATGTTCATACACTGTAGGCCTACACTGCGGCTCTGATTTGTTATCGCGCACCGGTCTGTGTAGAGTACGGGCCTGAGTCGTGCCTGTCAATGCAATAGAATCCTACTCCGATGCATTCTGCCTCCAAGAAAATATCTTGCATAGTTTGTTTTGCAAACTAAGTCTTGCATAGTTACTTTTGTTTCTGTATGTTGCGTTGAAAGTGCCACGATTCCCAAAGTAAAGGGAAACATCGATAGTGTTAACTAGCGGGGAAAACGCTAAAAAGTCTAGGGAAGTTCAATCTCGTTCTTCTCTGCGCAGGCTAATATTACTTCTGCGTGGCAGTCCCGGGGGAGCTGCACGGCCGCACATGCGCACAACTTCAAGGGAACATTGATCATAACAAGAAGAGGAGGGAACATGGGAAGGGAACATGTCTAACCGACAAGAAGAGGAGTTATCCCCTGCAGGACTTTTAAGAAACCTAGGTGCTATTGTCCTGCACACAGTACTACTGTACTGTGTTCCTCTCTTTCATCTACCTGTGACATTCCTGTTGGAGCCGTTACAAATGGATGTTTGTTCACGTTTGACTCTGCGACTCCGAGACACACAAAGAGAAGGAGAGAGAGCAGAGAGCAACAAAGAGAAGAAGAGAGAGCAAAAAAACAGAAAGGAGAGAGAAAATGAGAAAGCGAGCCAGAGCCGTGAATCATACCCCAGGAACACATCACGACTGAGATGATTGACAAGCAGCATCCTGAAGGGGAGTCATTGGGTTGGTTGCCATGGGGATTAGGTCTGGCCTCCTGACACACACTCTCCCATGGGTCGCACTAATGAACACACACGTCCTGTTCCTCCACTGTTCCTCCAATGACCAGGCACTCAAAAGGGCTCATACCCTCCACCCTCGCCTTGTCTCCTCTGCTCATCTGATGGTGTGCGGAGAAGCACTCTGCTGTTCACTGGCACGGTGACCTGACTGACGGCCTGTTGTGTACTTTACACCTTAGCCTTCCCTGTGAAGAGGGACCGGGGCTAAAAGTATATTTAGACTGAAGAATACCAGTTACACAGCATGAGAGAAAAAGTGCAAACTGGACTGGCCAGGGATTCAGGCCGAGCAGTTGCCATACCAGGCAGTGATGCAACCAGCTCTCGATGGTGCAGCTGTATAAACTTTTGAGGATCTGAGGACCCATGCCAAATCTTTTCAGTCTCCTGAGGAGGAATAGATGTTGTTGTGCCCTCTTCACGACTGTCTTGGTGTGCATGGACCATGTTAGTTTGTTAGTAACGTGGACACCAAGGAACTTGAATCTCTCAACCTGCACCGCTGCAGCCCTGTTGCTGAGAATGGGGGCGTGCTTGGTCCTCTTTTTCCTGTAGTTCACAATCATCTCCTTTGTCTTGATCACATTGAGGGAAAGGTTGTTGTCCTGGCACCACATGGCCAGGTCTCTGACCTCCTCCCTATAGGCTGTCTCGTCGTTGTCGGTGATCAGGCCTACCACTGTTGTGTCATCGGCAAACGTAATGATGGAAATCTTAGGTTTTATTACATACAGCCGGGAGGAACTATTGGATATAAGAGCAACGTCAACTTACCAACATTACGACCAGGAATACTTTCCTGTTAGACTTTCCCGGATCCTCTGTCTGGTCCACCACCCAGGACAATGGATCGGATCCCAGCCGGCGACCCAAAACAACGGCACCGCAGGAGGGGCAGAAGAAGCGGTCTTCTGGTCAGGCTCCGTAGACGGGCACATCGTGCACCGCTCCCGAGTTTACTACTCGCCAACATCCAGTCTCTTGACAAGGTAGATGAAATCCGAGCAAAGGTTGCTTTCCAGAGAGACATCAGAGATGTCTTTGTTTCACAGAAATGTGACCCACTCGAGACACGCCATCGGAGTCGGTACAACCACCTGGTTTCTTCACGCAACGCGCCGACAGAAACAAACATCTCTCTGGTAAGAAGAAGGGCGGGGGGTATGCCTTATGATTAACGAGACGTGGTGTGATCATAACAACATACAGGAAATCAAGTCCTTTTGCTCACCTGACGTAGAATTCCTTACAATCAAATGTCGACCTCATTATCTACCAAGAGAATTCTCTTCGATTATAATCACATCCCCATAGCTGGTGATTTTAGTGATTTAGTGATAGTGATTTTATCAGCATATCGAATGCGCTACCCGGGCGGAAAACATTTTGGATAATCTGACCACGACTCCATTTTGTTGCTCCCAGCCTATAGACAGAAATTAAAACAGGAAATGCCCGCGCTCAGGTTTGTTCAACGCTGGTCCGACCAATCTGATTCCACGCTTCAAGATTGCTTCGATCACGTGGACTGGGATATGTTCCGCATAACGTCGGACAATAACATTGATGAATACGCTGATTCGGTGAGCGAGTTTATTAGCAAGTGCATCGGTGATGTTGTACCCACATCAACTATTAAAACCTTCCCCAACCAGAAACCGTGGAATGATGGATTTTACCCTCCAAACTCGTCAGACTCGTCAAAGGAATAAAAGGATTCTGCCAGTCCGTGGTGAGTAATCGGAGTCCTGATGTCCAGAAGTTAGTTTAGATCATTTTCGGCAACATTATGTACAAAATAAGTACAAAAATGCAAATAAACAAACAAAAAACACAATCGAGTAGGGACACGTAAAACGCCTTTTTAGTATGAACAGTGATTCAGTGAAAACAATGAGCAATGAGTTCACTAATTTGACCATTGTTAGATGAATTTGGAACAAATGTGTTTTCCCCGTGAAAGTCATCATCCTGCTACTATGGGTGAGAGGATATGTAGGTGAGAGCCTGCCTGGTGTTCAACCTTCCCAAGTTCTCCCATGTCACCTACCACCTCCGCATTCTCCACTGGCTCCCAGTCGAGGCTCAAATTCAAGACCCTGGGAGAACTTAATTGAGGGAAAATGTACTGACTATGACTGATATGTGGTAAGATGAATGCAATGACTATAAGTAACTCTGGATAAGACTGTCGGCTAAATAACTCAAATGTAAAAAATATAGACATGGTTCTGTTTCCTAGCCCTCTCTCATCCCCCCTCCTCTCCTCTCCTCCTCTCCTCTTCTCATCCCCTCTCCTCTTCTCTCCTCCTCTCCTCTGGTGTGTAAATCCGTTTGGACTTAGAGGGGCCTCTTCCCCGTGGAGCACCAATGACTCGTTACCCATGATAACACGGCAGGACCCCGGCAGACGACGAGATGCCTGAATTAAAAGCCTGCTTCCATGGCAACAGGCTCAGCAGCAAAGCGGCTGCGCCACGTCACCCCTGAACCCTGTCTTTATCTGGGGGCTGTGACAAGTGCTTTGAAGTGGAGCGAGAGACGGAGGGTAGGAAGAGAAGAAAAGAGAGAAGAAAAGAGAGAGAGAGGGAGAACGATAAAGCCACATTCTTTCAGATGGCAGATGTAAGTTGGTTTTAGGAGCTGCTTGCCACATCTTCATGGTGTGAAAGGAGGAGACTGTGTGCCACTGGTGTGAGTTGACCCTTTATGCCCTCTGGGCTTTAATGACAAGGCCTTACAAAGATAATGAAAGGGTCCAACATTCTCTCCTTCTTCTCTATCTATATCCCCCCTACTCCCTCACTTCTAGCCTGATCTTTCTTGAGTGAGCTTTACAGAAACCATGAGAAACCAAAATGGTGGTCTCACCAAACCATTACTCCCACTAGAATAGCCTCTTGGATTTCATTTTTCCTCTGCTCTTGATTAAGTACATTAAATATGTATGGGGATGGAAACACATGTAACAATGACTTTTAGGGGAGCCTGGTTTATGTCTAATGTATTCAGAGCACACAGTAAGACTTACATAAATGACTCAACTGCTGTGCTATTTCAGAAACCTCAATCCCAGTATTTCAGTCCTCTCAGGCCAAAGCCTCATTGGTAATGTTGGTGAGAGGAGCCAAAATAAATGTCTGCTGCAGCTTGTTTTCTTTGTGTGTGTGTGTGTGTGTGTGTGTGTGTGTGTGTGTGCGTGTGCATGTACATCTGTGTGTGTTTAACTATACTAGTGGGGACCAGAAGTCAAACTTGGGGACATTTTGCTAGTCCCCACAAGCTGTAGGGGGATGAGGGTTAAGGTTAGAATTAGTGTTAGGGTTAGAATTAGGTTTAGGGTTAGAATTAGGAGCTAGGGTTAGTTTTAGGGTTAAGGTTTGGAGCTAGGGTTAGTTTTAGGGTTAGGAGCTAGGTTTAGGGTTACGGTTAGGTTTTCAGGTTGAGGTCAGTGTTAGGGTTAAGGTCAGGGTTAGGGTTAAGGTCAGGGTAATGTTTAAGGTCAGGGTTAATGGTTAAGGTAAGGGTACGGGTTAAGGATAGGTTTATTGGTCAAGGTTAGGGTACGGGTTAGGTTCAGGGGTTAGGGAAAATGGGACTGAACTGTATGTCTCCACAAGGTTAGTTTGTGTGTGTGTGTGTTGAGTAGTTAGAGTGGGAGTGTGTGTTTGTTCCAATATCTATCGGTACATCAGACATCAATGTGTAGCATCAGGGCTAGCTGTGTAAAGGGTCTGTGAGGCCTGAAGGATTATTCCTCCTCTGTCTCAATCCATTCCCTGGAGGAACACACTGTGTCTGTGTACTGTGTACTGTGTACTGTGTACTGGGGATGTTCATCTTTTTCTGTTTCTTTCTCACAACAAGAAAGTATGCTGCATCACCACAGTGGGCAGAAAGTATGCTGCATCACCACAGTGGGCAGAAAGTATGCTGCATCACCACAGTGGGCAGAAAGTATGCTGCATCACCACAGTGGGCAGAAAGTATGCTGCATCACCACAGTGGGCAGAAAGTATGCTGCATCACCACAGTGGGCAGAAAGTATGCTGCATCACCACAGTGGGCAGAAAGTATGCTGTATCACCACAGTGGGCAGAAAGTATGCTGCATCACCACAGTGGGCAGAAAGTATGCTGTATCACCACAGTGGGCAGAAAGTATGCTGTATCACCACAGTGGGCAGAAAGTATGCTGCATCACCACAGTGGGCAGAAAGTATGCTGCATCACCACAGTGGGCAGAAAGTATGCTGCATCACCACAGTGGGCAGAAAGTATGCTGCATCACCACAGTGGGCAGAAAGTATGCTGTATCACCACAGTGGGCAGAAAGTATGCTGCATCACCACAGTGGGCAGAAAGTATGCTGCATCACCACAGTGGGCAGAAAGTATGCTGCATCACCACAGTGGGCAGAAAGTATGCTGCATCACCACAGTGGGCAGAAAGTATGCTGTATCACCACAGTGGGCAGAAAGTATGCTGCATCACCACAGTGGGCAGAAAGTATGCTGCATCACCACAGTGGGCAGAAAGTATGCTGCATCACCACAGTGGGCAGAAAGTATGCTGCATCACCACAGTGGGCAGAAAGTATGCTGCATCACCACAGTGGGCAGAAAGTATGCTGTATCACCACAGTGGGCAGAAAGTATGCTGCATCACCACAGTGGGCAGAAAGTATGCTGCATCACCACAGTGGGCTGAATCTGGAATAGGACGTCATAATGACGGCATATTCTGGTTTGAAACAGTTTCTTGCTGTAGAGGAATCATTATAACTTGTTATCTTGTGCCAATGCAGATTATTTTGGCTACTGCAGGTCAGCATCAAAGCATTGATGATGTCAGCGCTTTTAAACCACCAAAACACATCAAAAGTGGTGCTTTTAAACCACTCATATACCAGTACATTTTGATATTTTCAGGAGTATGTGCTTCAATATTACATAAATCCAATAATTGGAAAAGGACAGACAAAAAAAAAAAACCTGGGAGCAGATTAATACTGTAAAAGGTCAACAGGAGAAGTAGGCTACCTGTGTAATCTCAGATTATCAGAGATTATCCCATAATTGTGGAGGGTGTGGTGCATACAGTAGATGCCATTATGGATTAAATGTTGATAATCCCCTTTAAAACAGCACCAGAGTAGATAGAAATGGTTGTCCTCGGAAAACAGGAATAATTCAATAGTAATACTACTGTGATTTTGACATACATTGCCAATAAACTGACTATCTGAAATTGCATCATCAGCTGTCATGTTCAACCCAATACAGTAATGAAGGACCACAACAAATACAAAAGCTGCTCCCAGCATCCAAGGTCCATACCAGGTCAAACTGTGTGTTTGTATGTGTGTGTGTACAGTACGTGCGTGTGTGTGTGTGTGTGTGTGCGTGAGTACAGTATTATGTTTTGTTTTCATTCGAATATGTGATGTGAATCCTTGCGTAGCACCATCTACAGTACGCCTGGAAAATAAAGCTGAGTCCATGAGAATCCATCTAAGTGATTTAGCATAGTGCTGTAAGACATGGGCAGAATGGGCACATTAGGCCACCGCCTCGCTGCCTGGCATTGACTGCCTGCCTGCCTCACCCTCTCTGCCCTGGCCTGGGCATAGCCCTCTAGTAAAAGAGCCACGGAGACAACTGACAACCCACTGGATCCAAACCCAACAACCTTCAAAAGCTCTTCTCTCTCTCTCTCTCCCTCTCTGTCTCCCTGTGGCTGGAATACGACAGCTTTTCCCTCTCTCTCTCCCTCTCTGTCTCCCTGTAGCTGGAATACAACAGCTCTTCTCTCTCTCCCTCTTTGTCTCCCTGTGGCTGGAATACAACAGTTCTTCTCTCTCTCCCTCTCTGTCTCCCTGTGGCTGGAATACAACAGCTCTTCTCTCTCTCCCTCCCTCTCTGTCTCCCTGTGGCTGGAATACGACAGCTCTTCTCTCTCTCCCTCTCTGTCTCCCTGTGGCTGGAATACGACAGCTCTTCTCTCTCTCCCTCTCTGTCTCCCTGTGGCTGGAATACGACAGCTCTCCTCTCTCTCCCTCTCTGTCTCCCTGTGGCTGGAATACAACAGCTTTCCTCTCTCTCCCTCTCTGTCTCCCTGTGGCTGGAATACGACAGCCCTTCTCTCCCTCCCGCTCAGTCTCCCTGTGGCTGGAATACGACAGCTCTTCTCTCTCTCCCTCTC
Source organism: Oncorhynchus clarkii lewisi (assembly GCF_045791955.1). Classification (NCBI taxonomy): domain Eukaryota; kingdom Metazoa; phylum Chordata; class Actinopteri; order Salmoniformes; family Salmonidae; genus Oncorhynchus; species Oncorhynchus clarkii. The sequence goes on from NC_092151.1 coordinate 37,996,014, forward strand.
TGTCTCCCTGTGGCTGGAATACGACAGCTCTTCTCTCTCTCCCTCTCTGTCTCCCTGTGGCTGGAATACGACTGCTCTCCTCTCTCTCCCTCTCTGTCTCCCTGTGGCTGGAATACAACAGCTCTTTCCTCTGCAGTGACTCTGCTACATATTTCTGCAGATGCATATGCAACCACAGACTTGGGCCCATCTGTTTTTCCCTAGCCGGGTTCCTAAAGCGTTTCTGTGAGAAAATGCCTGACAAACAGACAGAGAGAGAGAGAGAGAGAGAGAGAGAGAGAGAGAGAGAGAGAGAGAGAGAGAGAGAGAGAGAGAGAGAGAGAGAGGAAAAAGGCTCTCAGGATCAGTTCGGGTCTATTTTCTCCTTCAACAGCTGTGTTTTACTTCAGAAAATAAGAAAAATAAGGGACTGGTGTCTTTATTCAAGTGAGGTAAGCAAGTGTGTGAATAATTAATGACGCTGGACACCTGCCTAGGCTTCCACTTCAATACAGTATCCCCTCCATTTTTATTCCATACAAACTACAATCTGTCATTCCATTCAGACTTCAGGCACCTTTGTTGATGATGGCAGTGATATCATTGATTCTCTCTGCTCCGTCACAGGTGTGTCATCAGAATGAATTACCCCACTGAGCCAATCAGAGCGAAGAAGCTTGATTGGAATCACGCTGACACAAACAGTTGGAATCACCGATAGAAAAAAGCCTATTAGAAGAAGTAAAAAGTAGAGTTTCCAAGAGTTTTGGCCCAAACTTTTCTCTCCGTTTAGTTTTGTCAGCACTTCTCACCGAGGATAAAGGCAATGAAGTCCCACTCACTTAACTCAGCTTTTCCAGGTCAGTCGCAGGCCTTTTCAGAGTTCAGACCTGAGAAGAACTCACTGCAAAGGATACTTATTCTCTCTGGCTCAATCTCTCTCTCTCTGGCTCTCTCTCAATTCAATTCAAATCAACTTGCTTTATAAGCATTACGTAACAATGTACATATTTCCAAAGCTTACTTTGGATATTTACAATATTAAGATAATAAGAATCAAAATTGCCAACAGGACTACAGTAACAACAATAACCAAGGGTCAAAATAACCACATATTTAACAATAAGCATAGAGGACATGTGCAGGTTGGTTGGTCTGTCAGACACTGTCCCTCAACTTATGGCAGGCAGCAATGTCGTGCGCTGCCAACCCACAGCTCTCTGCATCCTCCCCCAACAGGACGGGTAGCCTATTCTCATCAGAGAGGTCTTTGAAACCTTGAATAAGGGTTTCAAATTTGGGGAAATGACACTATCTAGTTGTTTTATATCTTTGACATTTTGTCAGGAAATGCAGCTCTGTCTCAGGTTCTGCTGTGGTGTAGTGGTTGCACAGCCTTTCCTCTACAGGGAGCCAGGTTTTCCTGTGTCTACCCTTCTCAATGGCAAGGCTGTGCTCACTGAGCCTGTACTTTGTCAAGGTTTTTCTAAGGTTTTAAACAGTAACCATGGTCAAATAGTTAGCCACGGTGTACTGTCGATTTAGGGCCAGACAGCACTGCATTTTGCTCTGTGCTTATGTTTCCCAATAAGCAATGTAGTTTTGTTTTGATTGTGTTGTAATTATTTTTATTCTGATTGATTGGATGTTCTGGTCCTGATGCTTCAGTGTGTTAGTAGAACAAGTTAGAACATATCACTCTCTCACTCTCCCACTCTCCCACTCTCTCACTCTCTCACTCTCCCACTCTCGGTCCCTGTAATCTATAACGAAGGCCTTTGAGTTCACCACAACGTGTTAGGTAGTGGAATGGAGGGGTAGGGAGAAGTGCTACTTGACAGAGGGAGGATAATACACAGTGGCCCTGTTCAGGAGCCCTGCTCTCATTGCAGATAACTTCACGTTTCCCCTCCTGATGACATGCCAACCATTGTCCAATTGATTTAAGTAAGACATCCTGAAAGGTATGCATATCTGAGACAGAAACAACTTAATCTCAAATCTACCAGGCCCCTTAAAAGATACACCCTCTTAAGATTCTAACAATTACTATTAATACATGCTATATTCAAATAAGCCTCCAGGAATGTGGTTCATGGTATTAGCCATAACACATTAGGAAGCATCGCGAACACAGGGTGAGGAAGTAGCTCTGAGACTAAACTTAGCCAAACCAATTGATTCGGCTAATCTTCCTTGCAGGAAGTGCACTTGAAGGATTTCCTCTGACCGAATAGCTGGGTAAAAAAAAGGGACACAATGAGGCCGGAAACCAATTTGTTGTTGTAAGAGTTATACGTCTTAGTGGTTTGTCATATTGCTGCGGCAGAGCCAGCTCTATACGTTAAGATCAGCAGAAAGGAGCTGGAGTTGCCATCTGTTAGGGAGGAGTAGAGACCTGGTTAAGAAGTGAGGCCCCAGTGTAGCTGACATTATGGGGCCACAGCTTTAGGCTCTTACTGCTTACAGTAGCTCCAGAGACACAACTAAGTTATGTTTGTTCAGGGTTTACTTGGTGAGTGCCTGTAAACCAGCGAAGGTTACTTACTTTACTTCATTCATATGAAGACAAAATACCAGTAAATCACTGATCCTTTTAGCCATAACCTTTAACCCTTACCTCAGCAGCAGGGATCCCTTCTGGTGGGCGGCACTGAAGAAGAACTTCCTGTTCTAGAGACACTTCCTTTCCCAGGGGCTCCTGGTCAAACGTCTTCCTGAGATCTGGAGGACAAAAATGGCAACCAACCATTAATAAACATTAACATATCCCTCACGTTCTACACATGATGTATGTAATAATGAGGATGCTGAATTCTTTCACTGGTGTCTTTTGATTAAAAAAAGCAGCTAGCAAATACAGTACTGCATAGGGCCAATAGAGCAGCCTCTGTGAGAAATAAAGCTTGACTTCTCTTTCTCTCTTTCTGTCCTCTCATTGCACAGAGAGCCTGAAGAATCAGAGGTGGATGGCAGGGAGCTGCTGAGAAAGGGATCACTCTCCCTCCTCTAATAAAAAGCCACTAGTTCTCCAGTGTGTGAGCCTGATGGAGTAGGGCAGGACCGGGACCGGGGGGGCGTCATGCTACACTGGAACCCAAAGCTCATTAGATATATATCACCACCTGCTGGGATACGGTCTGGCAGAGGAGCTGCAGAAATAATATGGTGACGAGAAGGGAGATAGAGAGAGAGAGAGGGAGGGAGCGAAAGAGAGAAAGAAAGAAAGAGAGATGGAGCGAGAGAGAGGGGGAGAGAGAGGGGGGGAGAAAGGGGGGAGTGAGAGAGAGGGAGAGAGAGAGAGAGAGAGAGAGAGAGAGAGAGAGAGAGAGAGAAGGGGAGTAAGAGAGAGAGAGAGAGAGGGGGGGAGTGAGAGAGAGAGGGAGAGCGAGAGGGAGATAGATTTGGAGAGGGAAAGAGATTTGGAGAGAGAGAGAGAGAGAGAGGGGGAGAGAGAGAGAGAGGGGGAGAGAGAGAGGGGCATAAAGGGAGAGAGAGGGCTTGAGAGGAGAGAGATTTGGAGAGAGTGAGGGGGAGAGAGAGAGGGGAGAGAGAGAGAGAGAGAGAGAGAGAGAGAGAGAGAGAGAGAGAGAGACTGGGCTTGAGGTAGATTGTGTAAGAGGAGGACAGGGGGAAGGGAGCTGTAGCGCTACAATTGCTAGAGAACAGACTCAGTGGAGTATTAAGTACACACTCGTACTCCCAAACTCCAGTGACAGCACTTTCCACAGCCTGCAATGTCCCTGTTCTGCTTATCATTTTAACTGTCTGACACAGGAGCCCATTTAATCAAACCCAGTAACCACATTTAATGAATAGTCTAGAATAACATTGTTCCTGTAGCAAAACAACATGCTTCAGTTAATGTTGTAGTGTTTCTTTTTCTTTAAATCTGTAAACATTTTGTTGAGTACTGTGTGTGAATTTAAATGTACAGGCAGCTCGGTGAGACATTTTTTTGGACACCAAGTTGTAGCCCATAGTGTCAAAGAGCACACACACACACACACACACACACACACACACACACACACACACACACACACACACACACACACACACACACACACACACACACACGCGCGCACGCACGCACGCACACACACACACACACACGCGCGCACGCACGCACACACACGCGCGCACACACACACAAGTAGCTCCCTGCCAGTGTGTAATCCCTGAGAATGGGCTGGAGGAGCTCACATGAAGCCAACTCTTGACTATCACTGTTAAACCAAGCATGGACCAGCCCTGCTTACAAAGCAAAGGAAGCCCAGAGCTGAAAGGTAAGCCAAGCTGGAAATCCCATATGCTCTGAAAGTACACTGTGTCTCTAGAAGTCAAGGGTTTCCTGTGGAGTTTCAACCCCTCAGCCACCCTCAGGGCAAAACCAAGAAGAAAAGCATATTTGTGCATTGTGAATGGAGTTATACATCAAACTCTCTTTATGTCAGTTTGTGAATAATGTAAATTAAATGGTATTCAGGTATTTCTGCTGTAGGGCCAGATGAGCATGCCATCAGAGTGACGTGGTAAGGTTGGACCCAGCTGCAGAGAAGAGACCAGATGAGGAATCAGTGGTTAAGGATACACATAATACTTTACTGAGAAACGGTAGCCGCAGGATCACAGTACACTGGAAAAAATAACAAACACTAAGTCTCAAACTCACTCAGGTAACGAACGCACACGGTAAACAATTCAAGCTTCTGTAAAGGACCACAGAATCCTCATTCCACTGTGAAAGACCGCCCCTGCTCCGGTGTACGAGGCGTCCTCCTCCACCACAAAGGGACGAGTCGGATCAGGGTGAACGAGGATGGGTCCAGAGGTGAAACGTCCCTTGAGCTCCATGAATGCCCTGTCAGCCTCAGGGGTCCAGCAAAAATGGGTCTGGGACTTGCGGGTAAGGACCGCGAAAGGCGCTGCCACCGCACCAAAGTTGTGTATAAAACGTCGGTAAAAATTGACAAACCCGAGGGACCGCTGGACCTGCTTGAGTGAGGTGAGACGGGGCCAGCCGGCAACCGCCTCAATCTTTACGGGGTCCATATGGATTCCTGCAGTAGAGATAATGTGACCCAGGAAGCAAACCTGGGATACGTGGAACTCACACTTCTCTATCTTGGCGTATAGTTGACTCTGCAGGAGGCGTCTCAGGACTTGGCGGACGTGCAGTATGTGTTCCGGAAGGGTCTTGGAGAAGATCAAGATGTCATTGAGGTAAACAAAGATGAACCGATTCAACATGTCCCTCAGGGTGTAATTGACCAATGCTTGAAAGACTCCCGGTGAGTTCGATAAGGGTATGACCAAATATTCATAGTGGTCACTAGGGGTGTTAAAGGCAATCCTCCACTCATCTCCCTCCCTGATTCTCACCAGATTGTAAGCATTGCGGATGTCCAGTTTGGTGAAGAATTGGGCCCCTTGGACCTACTCCAATGTGGAGGACATCAAGGGTAGGGGGTAATGATTCTTGATCGTAATCTGGTTCAGCCCTCTGTAATCGATGCAGGGATGCAGGCCTCCATCCTTCTTACCTACGAAGAAGAATCCTGCACCAGCAGGCGATGTAGAGGGACGAATGAAACCTGCCTCCAGCGACTCCCGGATGTAATTGTCCATGACTGCTGCTTCAGGGGTTTGAGAGGGAGTACAGACAACCCCAGGGAGGTGTGGTGCTGGGTAGGAGTTTTATGGCACAGCCGTAAGGACGATGAGGGGGAAGGGTGGCGTCTGCCTCTTACTGAAGGCCTCCCAGAGGTCGAAGTATTCGGGAGGGAGAGCAGAAAAGTATTGGTCTTCAAGGGATGCAGGATGACACGGCGAGGCATTAAGTCTGGCAGTCCTTACCGCAGTCTAGTAGGTGTCCCATGGACCAGGAAACTTGTGGGGTTTGTAGCGCTAGCCAGGGGTACCCTAGGATAAGGGGGTTCTCGGGAGCAATGATCAACAGACAATTAAGAGTCTCAGAGTGGTTCACCCCAACATGCAGTAGAATGGGCTTGGTCTGATATTCCACCTGACCAGAGCCAATGGGTATCCATTGAGGGCTTGAATCTGCAGAGGGATGGTACATTTCACGCAGGGGATCTGTAACTCTTTGGCGAAGTCTTGATCAATGAAATAATCCGTGGCCCAGTCCACAAAGGCTTGAATCTGGTGCTGACGGTTGTCCCAGTGGAGGATTGTGGGTAGTAACAGGCAGTGACTGGGTAGCCCAGAGGTAACTGCACAGCTCATCAGGGCCTCCCCCTGTCCTGGCGAGCTCTGGCGTTTCTAGTCAGCTCTGGGCAGGTAGCATGGAGATGGCAGAGACCTCCGCAGTAGAGGCAGCAACCTTCACTCCTGTGGGCTCAGACGGGTGCGACCCATCTGCATGGGATACTCCATGCTGGGCTTGGTGGGCTTAGGGGGCTCAGGAAACCGGAATGCTGGAGTGGTGTCAAAAGGGCGCCGTCTCACCCGTTCCCGGATGAGGTTGTCAATCCTAATTGCCAGCGTTATCAGGGACTCGAGGTCCTCTCCCAGTTCCCGAGCGGCCAGTTCATCTTTGATGGTGTTAGACAGACCCTGATGGAAAGCGGTAACCAGTGCCTCTGTATTCCACCCACTCTTGGCGGCGAGGGTGTGGAACTCAATGGCGAAGTCAGCCACTGGTCTGGCCCCTTGGCCGGGTGGTCGAAGAAGTGAAGGCTACTATGGATCCGCAAGATGGTGGCTGCTGTTCCCACACCTCTGTTGCCCACGCCAGGACCTTGCCCGAGAGAAGAGAGAGGAAGTAGGCGATCATGGCCCGATCGGTATGGAACGAGGAGGACGGTAGCTCGAACACCAGAGAACACTGAGTGAGGAACCTCTTCTGGGTCTGCGTGATCTCTGCTGGGTCCATGTTGTGGCAAAAGCTTGCTGTGATGTGGTGAGGTTGGACCCAGATGCAGAGAAGAGACCAGACGAGGAATCAGTGGTTAAGGATACACATAATACTTTACTGAGAAACGGAAGCCGCAGGATCAAACTCACTCAGGTAACGAACGCACACGGTAAACAATTCAAGCTTCTCCAAAGGACCACAGAAAACACATATATTTTAACAAGGACATCTAGGAGTGACTCCAGCTGCGGAGCCATGAAGACCACCATGTAATTGTTTGAAGTCTCTAACAAAACCCGGATCCAGGATGTCCAGGGCAGGCACCCACGCCTGCTCCTCGGGACCCTAGCCCTCCCAGTCCACCAGGTACGGTAGGGTCCCTCGAACCCGACGAGCCTCCAAAAGATACCGGACCGTGTCTCTAGAGCGGTCTCTGCCACCCTCTGGTGCCAGAAGGAACCATGATAATCAGTGAGCTAGTGGACAGACATAGTGGGTACTGGAAATAAGAAGGACTGTAATTGACAGATTTACAACAGAATATTACCCTTCAGAAAGTCATAGACAGAGAGTCAAGGATAGTCGATGTGGTCGTGATGTTGTGAGAGAGAGCTATACTAATTTCTTTGGGTCAGAACTACTCTAAGCACCTCTCAGTATCCATGGAAACCATCCGTTGGGGTAGTTAAGGGTTCCACCAACTTTTGTAGACAGATTCTGGAAGGACATAACATAGAGCTGTTACAGACATCTTGTGCGAATGTAAATTGACGATTTATGGTTTTAGATGGCTTTAGCATTTCGTTTTTTGGATTCTGAAAGAAAGGAGATCTGCTGACACGCAGATAAAGAAAATGTAAGCATCGACAGATGGATAGTGAAACGTCTTTTATGGAAGTAACCACAAAATGTTCCTCCCAGCTGGTTCAGAAATGGTCTCCTCATCACCATTGTAATTTGAGCAAAATAGAAACCACAAAGTGGAAAAGAGTGGATTTGATGCCTACATCCACACTATGTGACTGCTCCCCACTGGCATGTCTGAAACTGCTGCTGACTGCATTGGTTTGAGTGCGATCAAACCAATGCTATTAAAGAGTTGTGATGTTGGGCAGCAGGCTGGCAGGCCGGCATACTGTCAGACTGAAGGAGAGAGGAATGCCAAGAGAAGAATCACTCAGAAAGCCTCTGAAATGCCAATACTATAGTACAGCCATTGGCAGAGTTTGAATACAGAACTATGTAGACAATGGGGACTATTTTAAGGTGGCTGAGCATTTAACAACTCTCCAGTCATTCTCCATGGTGTAAGACTGTCCGGCAGACATTTGGAACTATCACAGAAGAAGTCTCAATTCCATGACATAAATATAACTCTCTGAGTCACTCAGTAGCCAGCCTGCTCTGGGATTTAAGGTTATAAATGTTAATTATTTCTCTAGTCCGTACATAGTCTGTCCACCCATTTGATATCGAGTCCAAATGCCTCTTCCCAAAGCTGGACTTCAGCTGGTTTCAGTTAGAGGACTATCAAAAGAGAGAGAAGTCCAACTGGAATTGAAACAGTTTATTGATCATCTCACCACTCGACATCCCCTGCTGGAGGAGAAGAGCTTAACTCAGAGATGTTCTCATAACAAAATACATTAGCACCAGACTTTAGCCAAAACCCCGCTGTACACCATAACAGCCGGATCAGCACCAGGGACCAAATAGCCCTGAAACACAAATACTAGGAGAACTGAAGTTCCATTTCAACCTCATGTCTGTCTTTAGGAGCATATGGTGCATTTCAGTGTCATAAAATGCTGAAATGGAAAGTTTGCATTGAAAGCAATTTCCGTAAAGATCAAGTATGAAATTAAAAGATTGGATCGTGCGTATAAGATTGAGGGAAACGTATTCAGATGTACAGTAGCTTTGGGGAATTTCGTCAGTATGCTGTTTTTTTTATCAGAGAGAGAGAGAGAAGTGTGTGTGTGAGAGAGAAATGGAGGAACAGAGAGTGAAATGAGTAGCTCCTGAGTGATATTTATGAACCGTGTCTCCTTCCTCTCTGTTCTCCTCCTCCTCCTCCTCCTCTCCCAGGCTCAGGAGATGTGGAGCTGGGTGAGCAGCAGGGTATAAGGCTGAGTAGACATTCCTGTGGGAGTCACACCATTCCCTGTTACACCACAGAAATACCTCTGCCTCCCCAGGCCTCCCTACAGGCCCCAGCTACCACCACATTTGACTGCCATTATGCTAAGTGCATGGTGTTTGGCTTCTTGTCCTGCGAAATTACAGAAGTCTCACAGTTATGGGTTATTTCGACGCATTCTCTCCCTCACTTAATAAACCTATAAACCCTGATGCAGATGTAAACTAGAGGACTGGCGACCAGAGAGAATTACCAAGGTGAAACTTAATTAGATGAATGTGAGCTTTACTAGTTTTGTGAAAAATAACAACGCCACAAACACATACAATTTCAGCTTCTAGGTTCAGTATAACGGGTTTAATTACCTAGGTCAATTGAAGGACATTTTTTGTTGGTTTTTCTGAGAAGTCATTCATTTCATTTGCTTGTGTACCCATTTCAGCGTCTCTATGGTGTTTAATGACGCTATCGAAATACCTCAAGAATGGTGGCAAGTCATTCTGAGGTCGCAACAAGTACAGAATGTCACAGTAAAGTTGCATAGGAATAAACCACCAGGTAGAACTATAAGCATCCCCTGACCTGTCGGTCAGGTCACAGGTATCTAGAGTAACCATGGAGAGGAAAGTGGAGTCAGGTAAATCACTGGCCAATGAGAGTCCATGTCATTTTAGCAGAAGGGAAACGTGGGCTGCAATAAATCACAATAACACACACCCAAACAGTCACGAACGTACCACAAATCACAGTGGGGGGGGAAAGAATACTCCGGGTCCACAGAGGACAGCCTTTATGACACCACCCGCCTCACAGTGTTAAAATTGATCACTGTACACGTCCCCCCCCACCACCACCACCCAACCACCACCTGAATTTATCAGCCCTGAGTGTTACTTAGCCCCTGATTAAACCATCTGTTTAAGGGAGGGGAGGGAGGGGGACAAGGGGGGGAACTAGTCCAGAGTTTCCATTAGTCTCCAGAGGGACTGTGGCTATATATGAGGTGGCCTGGGTCTGCCAGGAAGGCCAGGAGAGAGAGGAGCTACAGTAATCCATTCAGGACAATCTAATAGCGGGGCAAGAGGGATCCATTCTGATAGCAGAGCAAGAGGGATCCATTCTGATAGCAGAGCAAGAGGGATCCATTCTGATAGCAGAGCAAGAGGGATCCATTCTGATAGCAGAGGAAGAAGGATCCATTCTAATAGCAGAGCATGAGGGATCCATTCTAATAGCAGAGGAAGAAGGATCCATTCTAATAGCAGAGGAAGAAGGATCCATTCTGATAGCAGGGCAAGAGGGATCCATTCTGATAGCAGAGGAAGAAGGATCCATTCTAATAGCAGAGGAAGAGGGATCCATTCTAATAGCAGAGGAAGAAGGATCCATTCTAATAGCAGAGCAAGAGGGATCCATTCTGATAGCAGAGGAAGAAGGATCCATTCTAATAGCAGAGGAAGAGGGATCCATTCTAATAGCAGAGCAAGAAGGATCCATTCTAATAGCAGAGGAAGAGGGATCCATTCTAATAGCAGAGGAAGAAGGATCTATTCTAATAGCAGAGGAAGAAGGATCCATTCTAATAGCAGAGGAAGAAGGATCCATTCTAATAGCAGAGGAAGAGGGATCCATTCTAATAGCAGAGGAAGAAGGATCCATTTTAATAGCAGAGCAAGAGGGATCCATTCTAATAGCAGAGGAAGAAGGATCCATTCTGATTTGAGGGAAAGGTTAGCCCTGGCAGGCTGCTGATCATGGCTGATTATGTGGAGTTGGAGGCATTGGCGGACTTACCATTAGGCAGAAGAGGCAATTGCCTCAGGCCTCACATCATCAAGGGGCCTCATGAGCTGGGCATTAACTTTGTTTTGCTCCATTCGAGGTAAAATAAATTAATGAATAAAAAAAAATCCCCATCAAAATCTGTCTGTTTAAGCTCGAGATATCTGTCGGCATGGGCTCAATGCACTGCATCTGCAGAGGGCAGAGCTACAGTACAGAGCTACAGTACAGAGCTACAGTACAGAGCTACAGTACAGTCAGGGGTGTCTGTCAGACTGTCTCGAAAATGGTTCTCTCACGAACACGTCTGTAGTGTCCAAATGGTTTGGCTTACAAAATGAATATGACCCCTCTAAGGAAATATGAGACTCTCACGAACACAATGGTGTTCTCCATTTTTCTCTACAGGACTCGTCTGAAAGTAACCCGGTACTGGCCCGAAAGATATATAGAAGTGAATAGGGAATTTGCACGTAAAAGGTATACAGGTAATTCCATGGTAAAAAAAATATTTGAGGTATTTTTCTGTTTTTCAATATATGTAGGTGCACTGTTGCACATACGACACTAATATAGTGAGCACTATTGGAGCTGCGCCCAAAAAACGCCATTTGATTGGTTTGACGTGTAGCGAGATGTCACTGATTTACCTACTTAGCTATTTCTCTGCTGTGAACTTCCCCAGGCTTACCCGTATTAGGGGAGCCTGGTTGTCGACGAGGCTAGCTTACAAGAAACTCAGAATGGCCCCTGCAGGGGGCCTCCGAATCACTAAGTCCACCCATAGGTGGAGCTGAAGGTGGAAGTAGAGGTGGAGGTGGAACAACTAATGATGTGGAGGTAGAGGTGGAGAGCAACGGGGGAACTCTGTGGAGAGACTGCAGGGGACTACTCCATCAGTCAGTGGCTGGCCTGGCATACCAACACAGGTAGCCTACGGCTAAAGTAAGGTGGAAGACAGAGCTGGTAAGATGAGAGCAACTGAACTGGCCTTGAAGCTATGTGCAATGGGCCCAGGCTTGTGACTTTAGTAGGATTGTATAGGCAGTCTTAACTGATGAGTAGTAACAGAGGTACAAGCTCAGTTCTTTCTCAGAAACCTAGTTGTGTGTTATCCTGACAGGGTCCCTGAAAGGCTTTAGTTGCGGGCCCTCTGACACCCGTCACAATGGACATCGAAGCACTAAGTGTCCCCAACCTGGATTCAGGCGTAATCGTAAAAGAGTACATGAAAATCTGGCTCCCTACATTTAGTATGATATGTTACATTTCGTATAGTATGTATTCATTTGTGTATGTCCATCGCCCATTTCGTTATGAATTACAATTCACATGATATGTTACGAATTGCAATTCGTACAGTATGTTACGTATTTGCAATATGTATCATAAGTTGCAAATTTCTATTTGTTGTTGCTACCGTTAGCTAGGTGGCTAACGTTGGCTAGGTTAGGGGTGAAGATTTAGGTTAAAGGGTTAAGGTTAGGGTTAGGGGAAAGGTTAGTAACATGCTAAGTAGTTGTAAAGTAGCTCAAAATAAGTAAGTAGTTGCAAAGTTGCTAGTTAGCTAAAATGCTAAAGGTGTCCGTGATGAGATTCGTTATATGGCGTGATATGCCTACCCTTCCACCCCGACCTTCCCTCTTCCGTTTTTTCCTTAAGTAACCTTCTGTCTTATGTAACCATACCCAATGTAACATATCATACAAATTTGAGTGTCTGAGATTTACATTTACTATGTTACGTCTAGTCTATGAGACCAGGTTGGTGTCCGAGAGACCTCTGTCACTCTATTAAGGAAAAAGAAAGACTGGACACAACATAGGCGGAAGTCAGAAATGCATAGGGTTCTGAAGATTGAAGCCCTGTGGCTCAGAGAAGATAAAGCGGGGAAAGATGTGTAAAAAGTAAATTGATCACTCAACAACCGAAAGACATACAAATACTCAGTTCTCTCTCTCTCTCTCTGCCTTGGAGTTTCCACTTCCCTTCATGTTTTGATTGCCACATCCTTCGGGTGAAATAAAAATGGTTTAAGCACGAGTGAAGAAATAAGCGTGTTGTTGCTGAAAGACTTGTTTATATTTGGTATACTTGCCAGTCAAATTACTAACATAAGAAAAGGGAATTTGAGGACCACCAACAAAATAAACGGAAACGTTGGCAGAAACATGCATTTTATCCTTTCTACTTCGTGTATACAACCCTCCCTGTCTCTGTTTCTCTCCATTTATACAGAATGTGACTGGAGTTTATGGGCTGTTTTAAGGGCCATTAGTTGTGAGAGCCCTTTCTTGACTGCCTGTCAAACTGTTTCTGTTGTACATGCATGAGAATGTATCTGAACTCTCAGTGACTGGTGGCTTCTTTGACTGTCAGGACAAGGGATGGGGACAGGAATGGGTCCCAGTATGGGGACAGAGTTGAGGGGTTACAAAGGGGATATGGGTGAAGGGTTGATGGGTACTTACAGGCGATGCGGACGTGGGCCTTGCGGCTCTTGGTGGTCCCTGCAGAGCTCCAGGCTACACACTGACACCAGAAGTCCTCTGGCCCAAACAACTCCTCCACTTGCTGCCTTGTGATCTCAATACTGGCTTCTCGCACCACCAAGCCTGTGGAGGGGTGAGAGGGGGAGAGGGAGAGAGAGTCAGTACACCGGATCTACAGTATGCAGAGGTAGAACCAACACTAGCCTTGGGTAGAGAGAGGGGACATTCAGAAGACGGAGCCAAAGCAATTTGAGGGAAATAATAGCTTAATCAAGTGAAATGAATGTTGCCCTCCCTGAGCATGGGCCTGAGAGGCGAGTGTGCCAGCAGCACAATCTAAAGCTTCATTAAGAGGTTGTCAATGGTAACCTTTCACACCTGGGAAAGGAAAAGAGAGGAAAGAAAAGGAAGACACTAATACCAGATCCAAACAGATACAGATGTACCAATTCAAAAGGCCACACACCACAACACCGCTCCTCCATTTAATATTAATACAGTTAAATGATCCATTGCATCGCATCTCAAAATCAGTCCACTGTCAAGACGGTTGCTTCTGGCGGCTGTTTGGCAACGGGTATCCCTGTGTGCTCTGTGCTGTGGGAGTTAGCCTGGCCCATATTGTGGTGAGTTGCAGTGGGATTGAGTTGTTCAGGTCCGGGGCTGTGCATGGGCCTGTGGGGGGAGGAAACCTAGCAGTCTGATCAGCGTCATGGCTAACACAATCCTGTTTGCTAACTCCTCTGATTACTGCTCATCTGGGTGCCAGGGCCCAAACAAACAAATCAGCCCTGAAACAAACCCCTCTACCCACTGCACAGCTGCCCCTTCAGCTCAGATTACTGGGATAATGCTGTGTGTACTGTGTGTACTGTGTGTACTGTGTGTGTGTGTGTGTGTGTGTGTGTGTGTGTGTGTGTGTGTGTGTGTGTGTGTGTGTGTGTGTGTGTGTGTGTGTGAGCGTGCGATCGCGCGTGTGTGTATAGCTGGAAGTGCCATTCTGCTTGGCACTGAGTATTCATGGATGATTCGTTGGTTTCTCAGCCCCTCATCCTTTTATCTTCTAATGTATTACTGAGAGGATTAGACAGTATGGAGGTGGAGGATCTGACAGTTCTCTGACAGGAGAAACTTAGCAGCACAAACATTCAATACACACAGCAATCTATCTATAGACAGATAGAGAGGAGTCCTATGGCAACAGCCATATAACATAAATAACAAACATTGCAGTTGACAGTCTGCCGTATAAACTTTAGCTAACAGAACTATTGATCCACAGTGTTGGGGAGAGAGACAGAGAGAGAGAGAGACAAAGAATCTGAAGTCAAATGTCTACTATTTGCTGATGATCTGGTGCTTCTGTCCCCAATCAAGGAGGGCCTACAGCAGCACATAGATATTCTGCACAGATTCTGTCAGACCTGGTCCCTGACAGTAAATCTCAGTAAGACAAAAATAATGGTGTTCCAAAAAAGGTCCAGTTGCCAGGACCAGAAATAGAAATTCCATCTAGACACCTTTGCCCCAGAGCACACAAGAAACTATACATACCTCGGCCTAATTCGACATACCAATTAGGATCTGGCTAAAAATACTTGAATCAGTTATCGAACCCATTGCCCTTCATGGTTGTGAGGTCTGGGGTCAGCTCACCAACCAAGAATTCACAAAATGGGACAAATTGAGACACATTTGGTGTATAATATCCTCTGTGTACAACATAAAAATAAAAAAAATGCAGGGCAGAATCAGGCCAATACCCATTAATGATCAAAATCCAGAAAAGAGCTGGTCAATTCTACAACCATCTAAAAGGAAGCAATTCCCAAACCTTCCATAACAAAGCCATCACCTACAGAGAGATGAACCTGGAGAAGAGTCCCCTATGCAAGCTGGTCCTGGGGCTCTGTTCACAAACAAACCACATAGAGCCTCAGGACAGCAACACAATTAGACCCAACCAAATCATGAGAAAACAAAAAGATAATTACTTGACACATTGGAAATAATGTACAAAAAAAACAGAGCAAACTAGAATGCTATTTGGCCCAAAACAGAGAGTACACAGTGACAAAATACCTGGCCACTGTGACTGACCCAAACTTAAGGAAAGCTTTGACTACGTACAGACTCAGTGAGCATAGCCTTGCTATTGAGAAAGGCCGCCGTAGGCAGACCTGGCTCTCAAGAGAAGACAGGCTATGTGCACACTGTCCACAAAATGAGGTGAAAACTGAGTTGCGCTTCCTAACCTCCTCCTAATATGACCATATTAGAGACACACATTTCCCTCAGAATACACAGACACACAAAGAATTCGAAAACAAAACACATTTTGATAAACTCCCATATCTATTGGGTGAAATACCACAGTGCCATATCACAGCAGCAATATTTTGACCTGTTGTCAGAAGAAAAGGGCAACCAGTGAAAAACAAACACCAGTGTAAATACAACCCATATCTATGTTCATGTATTTTCCCTTCTGTACTTTAACTATTTGCACATCATATGACATTTGAAATGTCTTTATTCTTTTGGAACTATTGTGGGTGTAATGTTTACTTGTCACGGCCGTCCTCCTCTTCATCTGAAGAGGAGAGGCGAGATGGATCTGAGGACCAATACGCAGCGTGGTAAGTGTCCATGGTGAATCTTTAATAAAGAAAGACTGAACACTATGCAAAAGAGTAACGAAAACAATAAACCAAATACGACCGTGAAGCTACAAAATGAGACCTGTGCTGACACAAGCCACTAACATAGACAATCACCCACAAACAAACAGTGCAACCCAGGCTACCTAAGTATGATTCTCAATCAGAGACAACTAATGACACCTGCCTCTGATTGAGAACCATACTAGGCCGAAAACATAGAACTGCCCCAAAACATAGAAAAACAAACATAGACTGCCCACCCAACTCACGCCCTGACCATACTAAATAAATACAAAACAACAGAAATAAAGGTCAGAACGTGACAGTACCCCCCCCCAAAGGTGCGGACTCCGGCCGCAAAACCTTGACCTATAGGGGAGGGTCTGGGTGGGCGTCTGTCCGCGGTGGCGGCTCTGGCGCGGGACGCGGACCCCACCTCATCATTGTCTTAGTCCGCCTTATTGTCCGCCTCCGTGGCTTTCTCAGCATGACCACCCCTCTCAATGACCCCACTGGACAGAGGGGCAGCTCGGGACAGAGGGACAGCTGCTCGGGACAGAGAGACAGCTGCTCGGGACAGAGAGACAGCTGCTCGGGACAGAGAGGCAGCTGCTCGGGACAGAGGGGCTCCGGCAGCAGCTCTGGGCAGAGGGGCTCCGGCAGAGGCGCCGGACAGGCGGGAGGCTCCGGCAGAGGCGCCGGACAGGCGGGAGGCTCCGGCAGAGGCGCCGGACAGGCGGGAGGCTCCGGCAGAGGCGCCGGACAGGCGGGAGGCTCCGGCGGCGGCGCCGGACAGGCGGGAGGCTCCGGCGGCGGCGCCGGACAGGCGGGAGGCTCCGGCAGAGGCGCCGGACAGGCGGGAGGCTCCGGCAGAGGCGCCGGACAGGCGGGAGGCTCCGGCAGAGGCGCCGGACAGGCGGGAGGCTCCGGCAGAGGCGCCGGACAGGCGGGAGGCTCCGGCAGAGGCGCCGGACAGGCGGGAGGCTCCGGCAGAGGCGCCGGACAGGCGGGAGACTCCGGCAGAGGCGCCGGACAGGCGGGAGACTCCGGCAGCGGCGCCGGACAGACAGGACCACCTGCAGGGAGGAGACAGAGAGACAGCCTGGTGCGTGGGGCTGCCACAGGTACCACCAGGCTGGGGAGCCCTTCAGGAGGCTTGGGGTTAGGAGGAGGCACCTGAAGGACCGGGCTGTGGGGGAGCACTGGAGCTCTGGTGCGCAACCTTGGCACCACCTCCCCAGGCTGGATAACCACTCTAGCCCGGACCGTCCAGAGTGCAGGCACAGGTTGAACCGGGCTGTGGGTAAGCACGGGAGATCTAGTGCTTACTACACGCACCTCTCCCTTCGGCTCCATTCCCACATTCGCCCGGCACGAGCGGAGCGCGGGCAGAGGACGCACTGCACCCTCCCAGCGCCCCGGAGACACAGCACGCAGAGCCGGCGCAGGATACCCTGGGCCAAAACTGCGTACCGGCGACCAGACCCGCTGAGCAGGCACCATACGCCCTGGCTCGATGCCCGCACTCGCATGACACTCTCGGGGGGCTGTCCCATAGCGCACCGGGCTATGGGCACGTACTGGCGACACCGTGCGCTTAACCGCATAACACGGTGCCTGCCCAGTATCTCGCTGCTTATAATAAGCACGAGGAGTGAGCGCAGGTCTGCTACCTGGCTTAGCTCCACCCCTCGTGTGCCCCCCCCCAAAAAAAATTTGGGGCTGTCTCTCGTACCTGTCGCACTGCCGTGCTGCCTCCTCATATCGCCGCCGCTCAGCTTTCGCTGCCTCCAGCTCTGCTTTGGGGCGGCGATATTCCCCAGCCTGTGCCCAGGGTCCCTCTCCGTTCAGTATCTCCTCCCATGTCCAGGAGTCCTGTGATACCGGCCGCTGTTGTTGTTGCTGCTGCTGCTGTCGTCGCTGTTTTCTACCACGCCGCTTGGTCCTTGGTTGGTGGGTGATTCTGTCACGGCCGTCCTCCTCTTCATCTGAAGAGGAGAGGCGAGATGGATCTGAGGACCAATACGCAGCGTGGTAAGTGTCCATGGTGAATCTTTAATAAAGAAAGACTGAACACTATGCAAAAGAGTAACGAAAACAATAAACCAAATACGACCGTGAAGCTACAAAATGAGACCTGTGCTGACACAAGCCACTAACATAGACAATCACCCACAAACAAACAGTGCAACCCAGGCTACCTAAGTATGATTCTCAATCAGAGACAACTAATGACACCTGCCTCTGATTGAGAACCATACTAGGCCGAAAACATAGAACTGCCCCAAAACATAGAAAAACAAACATAGACTGCCCACCCAACTCACGCCCTGACCATACTAAATAAATACAAAACAACAGAAATAAAGGTCAGAACGTGACATTACTGTTCATTTTCATTGTTTATTTCACTTTTGTTTATTATTTACTTCACTTGCTTTGGCAATGTTAACATATGTTTCCCATGCCAATAAAACCCTTATAATTGAGAGAGAGAGTAGAGCTGTGTTGTAATAAGGTGGGGGCAGAGAGAGCAGACTGATCCAGAGAGTCACTTTATAATCCACCATGCAAACTGTTCCTCTGCCTCCTCTCCTCCCATCTCCCCTCTGGCCTCACCTCAAGTGCCCTCTACACCTCCCTGTCAAACTCTCTTCTCCTAACAAACAAGTTGAGCTGGGGTTAACAGCCAACCCCACCACTCTCCACTGAATTCGGTTAGAGACTAGAGGAGCGTAAGGTAGGGTCATTTGATAGGTATATGTTTGGTGGGTTTTATCCCCTATGATAACTACCGTAAAATTTGAATGTAACGCAGAGGTTCAAATAGCCACCTGTCCCTTTTAACACGTTTCAAATAAATGCTGAGAGTGTCACGTTCTGACCTCAGTTCTGTTGTTATGTCTTTGTTTTAGTATGGTCAGGGCGTGAGTTGGGTGGGTTGTCTATGTTCGTTTTTCTATGATTTGGTATTTCTGTGTTTGGCCTGCTATGGTTCTCAATCAGAGGCAGCTGTCAATCGTTGTCCCTGATTGAGAACCATACTTAGGTAGCCTGGTTTCACCCTTTGAGTTGTGGGTTGATTATTTTCTGTTCAGTGTTTTTGTATTCACCGTTCAGGACTGTTTCGTTTGTTTTGTGTTCATGATAATAAATGATCAATATGGACACTTACCACGCTGCGCATTGGTCCTCCTCTTCTTCCACCAACAACGGCCGTTACAGAGAGTAAATGACTTGTTTACGAGGTTACCATGAATGACCATTAATTGTTTACAAAGGTTTAATGTTTGATTTGTTACATTCAATTATTCAGTAATGGCTCAAAATATTGTGGCAATCGTCCGTTTCTATCGCCAGTAAGAAACTGTTAGACATTAGCTGCTAACAGCTGAGAACTGCTAGCTAACTGCCAAGCACAAAAACAGTCAACAAATTTGCGAGTACAGACAGGAGAATAATTATTGTCAAGGAAAATGTTTTTTTTTCTTGAAAGACAAAAGAAACGTGACACAGTGTATGAATGATAACACATTAGTGCAGGAAATGAAGAAATTGATTAAAAATGCTGGAAGTGAATGCTGGAATTCAACAATTAACTATACAAATGAGCAAAAGCTATGTGCATTAAGGAAATAGAGGCCTGGCTCAAATAGAGGCCTGTCTCTAATCAGCAACTGTTGTGTTCAATGATTTAAGCAAATAAAGGTTGGGCTATTAATTGGACTTTTACGGTGCCCTATTTCCCCATACACTCCCATCCATTACTGTAAGAATCCTCCTGAGCTGTGCACCTCTCTGTTTTCTCAACTCTATTTCTCCGGAGCGTACGGGTAGCCTCTAAATGAAGAGGAGGAGAGAGGAGAGAGGAGGAAAACACATGGCTGATTCCTTCAGGTTCAGGAGCTTTACACAGTCTCTTTGTACAGACACACAGACACCCAGCACACTGACGTCGTACACAACAGCTTAGCACTCATACAACATTTACACTGTGGGCCGACAGGCAGGCAGAGAGAGAGGCAAAGCTACCGCCATTCTGGCAGCAAATACGGCGTGTGTGTGTGAACGTGCCTTTGTGAGTCCTTGAACCTCTCTTTAGGTGTGTGTGTGTGTGCACGCACAGGTGTGTGCCTGCGTGTGTGTACAGGAGCGTGTACGAGCCTTTGCGTGTGCATTTGAATGTGTGTGCATGTGCCAGTGGGTGCCGGCGTCTGTGAGTTTCTGTGTGTGTGGGAATGAGAGAGAGAGAGAGCGAGAGAGCTACTGTACAGAGATTTAGAGAGATGGGTCAAGGGTCAGGAAGTTGGGAGAATATCACACAGAGTAGCAGAGTGGAAATCAATAGGGGTAACTATAAAAAGGGCCCGTATTCTCCATGGCCGGAAAGTGTGGCAGAATAAGTAGTATGTAAGAACCCAGTAGTGCCTGCCTCTGAGGAAGGCTTTATAGTGTCCACACAGAACAGGCGGCATCTATATGTTGATATTTAGACTGAGTAAGTAAAGACACCCCCATATCTACGTCAATTCGCCATGTCCAGTCAAGACAATCAGGAATTGTAGCGCTGAGTCAGAATAGACTGACATACTGGACTCGTCTTTACAGCAATCACCATGTCCAGTCAACAAGATAGCCGGCTACCACCCGGTACTCAACCCTGAACCTTAGAGAATGCTGCCCTATGTACATGTGCATCCTGTTTTACCCACTTCATATGTACATACTGTATTCTAGCCAAGGCTCATCCTACATAACTACTACTGTACACACCTTTTCTATTCATATACTGTCCATATACTGTTTATATACTGTCCATATACTGTCCATATACTGTCCATATACTGTCCATATACTGTCTATATACTGTCCATATACTGTCCATATACTGTCCATATACTGTCTATATACTGTCTATATACTGTCTATATACTGTCCATATACTGTCTATATACTGTCCATATACTGTCTATATACTGTCCATATACTGTCTATATACTGTCCATATACTGTCTATATACTGTCTATATACTGTCCATATACTGTCTATATACTGTCTATATACTGTCCATATACTGTCTATATACTGTCCATATACTGTCTATATACTGTCTATATACTGTCCATATACTGTCTATATACTGTCCATATACTGTCTATATACTGTCTATATACTGTCCATATACTGTCTATATACTGTCCATATACTGTCTATATACTGTCTATATACTGTCTATATACTGTCCATATACTGCCTATACATACACCATGCACATACATTTACATCCTGCGCTCTGGTCTGGAAGCCACATTCCTGCAATTCTATGTATTTAAATATATATATATATATATATATATATATATATATATATATATATATATATATATATATATTTAAATACTGTATTCTCAACGTAGCTCATGCTAATATTTCTACTACTGTAGAATGCATTTTAGGTACACTGTTTATACACAATGCATATTTATTTATATACTGGATTCTTGACATAGCTTACTCTAATATATCTACTGCTATACATATCATTCTTAGTATAACTGGTGTAAATTCACCCGTTGTATATACAGTACATATAGATCATTTCGATTACTGTTACACTGCTATTTAGATTGTTCATTGGATTCGTTCCGACATTTCAAGATTTCTTCATTTTCTAAATTATTTGTGCACTTTTGACATCTTACTACACTGCTAGGGAGCTAGTAACATAAGCATTTCACTGCACCCGCTATAACATCTGCTAAACTGTTTACCTGACCAATACACTTTGATTTGATGAGAAAGAGGATCATTTACACTCATCATTACATATACGATGCCAGCTATTGATTTTGGTCTGTGAAATGCGTGATATTGTGATATTCAAACGATAATGTGATATTCAAACGATAATGTGATATCCAAAGGACAATGTGATATCCAAAGGATAATGTGATATCCAAAGGACAATGTGATATCCAAAGGATAATGTGATATCCACAGGATAATGTGATATGCAAAGGACAATGTGATATGCAAAGGATAATGTGATATCCACAGGATAATGTGATATGCAAAGGACAATGTGATATGCAAAGGATAATGTGATATCCAAAGGATAATGTGATATCCACAGGATAATGTGATATGCAAAGGATAATGTGATATCCACAGGATAATGTGATATGCAAAGGATAATGTGATATCCACAGGATAATGTGATATGCAAAGGACAATGTGATATGCAAAGGATAATGTGATATCCACAGGATAATGTGATATGCAAAGGACAATGTGATATGCAAATGATAATGTGATATCCACAGGATAATGTGATATTCAAAGGACAATGTGATATTCAAAGGACAATGTGATATCCACAGGATAATGTGATATGCAAAGGATAATGTGATATCCACAGGATAATGTGATATCCACAGGATAATGTGATATGCAATATGCAAAGGATAATGTGATATCCACAGGATAATGTGATATGCAAAGGATAATGTGATATCCACAGGATAATGTGATATGCAAAGGACAATGTGATATCCACAGGATAATGTGATATCCACAGGATAATGTGATATGCAAAGGACAATGTGATATGCAAAGGATAATGTGATATCCACAGGATAATGTGATATGCAAAGGATAATGTGATATCCACAGGATAATGTGATATGCAAAGGACAATGTGATATCCACAGGATAATGTGATATCCACAGGATAATGTGATATGCAAAGGACAATGTGATATGCAAAGGATAATGTGATATCCACAGGATAATGTGATATGCAAAGGACAATGTGATATCCACAGGATAATGTGATATCCACAGGATAATGTGATATGCAAAGGACAATGTGATATCCACAGGATAATGTGATATGCAAAGGACAATGTGATATTCAAAGGACAATGTGATATCCACAGGATAATGTGATATGCAAAGGGAAGCTGCTTATCTGTCTCCTTTGTGAATCATTGTGACCACTACTAAAGCAAGCTCTATGCCTCATCTTTCTAGTGACATCAGACGGGACTGAGATCAGGGGGCGAGATTAACAGTTAAGCTCGGAGATCAGATAGTGACCTCATACCCTGACATCATACATTTACTTAGCTAGAACTCCTAACCACATTTACTATGTATTGTAAAATGTGATATGGTATCATTACAGTACTGACTACACACAGGGCTGAAATATACTTCTGGGAACAGAAGGCACGCAAACAAGCCACTGCAACTGATATCTCTACAGTGATCAGTGGCCTGAGATGTCGCTACCCCGTCTCCCACACACCCTCTGACTGTCCATTAGTTTGACACAAAATGATTCTCCAATCTGTCCCATTAAACGATAGCTGGCATGGGACTCTGGATGGACCGATGGAGATGATTCATTATTAATGCCATCATTAACGCTAGCTCCTTTTATTGATCACTCGCTGGCATGCAGGCTGCTGGAGCAGCAGGCCCTGGGAGGGTTGGGGGCCCCCAAATGAAGAGCGCCACTCCTGTTTGATGCTACCAGACATAACTCTTACAGGATGGATGGTGAGCTGTGTGTCTCCAGTGTGTCTTACACAGCTACGCTGCTCATACATATGATTAACTCTGGGCTCATTTGTTCAGATCGATGCCTACAGCTCATTGGAGACTAGAGCTTGGAGATCAGCACAGGCCCGCCTCTCAACTTGTAGTGTACTCAAGGTTTAAAAAAGCTTCGAAAGGTTGTAATTTCCACTTAAACATTTCAGACTTGACAACAACAAAAGAATGTATCAACCCGTACAAAAATATCTATTAATCGAAAACGCACATAATAATTTGCATTTCCTGTTGCTGCAGCGTTAAGATAGTACATCTGTAGGCAGCTATAGTTTTTATTCGATGAAATTGAAATAGATTTCATCCTCGTCTTCGGGGCGCAGAAAAACCCTGTTTAAAATGTTATACTAGCCTAACCCCCTGAACTAAATCTATCAATCAAACTCAAATCCGAGCATGACGTAAATCAAGATTTGGTAAGGACACAAAAACAACAGTATAGTTTACTCCCTGCCAGCGTTTGAGAGGTGAGATGAATGGTGCAGTTCTAGCGTGGGTGTTCCTCTAGTGAGGCAGCGCCGCACGTCTTCTACAGCAGGGCCATGGTGGAGCACAGCACTAATGATGCTGTTCCTCAGTCTGGGTAGGAAGGAGAGGCAGCAGCAGCAGCAGCAGGCCAGCTGCCTCTATTTCTACACTGAGATAGAGACAGAAATGCTTTGGCTGGAGCCTGCTGTCTGACTGACAACAACACACCCTGTTTCTCCTTCACTCTCTCCTTCACTCGCTCTCTCCCTCTTTCCAGAACTCTCTCTGTCTCTCTCCATCGCTCTCTCTTTATCGTCGCTCTCTCCCAACTCAGTCCCTCTCTCCATCTTTTTCCCTAGCAGTCTCTCTCTCCATCACCCCTCTCAATCCCCCCCTCTCTCCTCTAATCTACTGTCATGTTGTAGAGCGAGAGAATGTATGTGCACAGCCTGTGGGCTTTGGTGCAGGGAATGCAGTGTATGGTTGTGGTTGTATGAGTGTGTCAGTTAAGAACAAATTCTTATTTACAATGACAGCTTAGGAACAGTGGGTTGTCACCTTGTCAGCTCTGGGATTCGATCCAGCAACCTTACGGTTACTGTCCCAACGCCCTAACCACTAGGCTACCTGCCGCCATATGTGTGCGGTTGTATGTGTGTGGCCGTATGTGTGTGGTTGCATGTGTGTGGTTGCATGTGTGTGGGTTGGTTTCCTTTTACCAGACAATCTTTGTGCCACGATGGCAACCTCTTCTTTGTCAACGCAAAACTTTCCTTCACAACAGCTCAAAATCCTACAGCCTCATGTCAAGATGACAGTTTCTTTTTTCATATCTACACGGGTATATATAGTAGCTCTACGTGTGTGATTTAGAAGAGGTATGTTCAACCCTGGTTTCAGTTTACTTTAAGACAGCATGTGTGTGTATGCACATGACAGAGGGGGAACAGAGTGTCTGTGAGTGCAGGTGCAGGGATGTGATTATGTGTAGGTGTGATCCAGTGAGTGCAGGGATGTGTGTGTCTCTGAGCCCTGCGATTAAAGAGGGTAAATGCTGTGTGATTGCTACCTGTTGGCTACAGAAAGAAGTGCATTTCCCCCATCGGCAGCTGAATGCAGCCAATCAGCCGATGGCTGCTGTTTGTAATGGCTGTGGAGCCCAAAGCAGTAGACTTCAGTTAGAAACAGCCTCTCCACTCTGGGATTCACTATTCAACCTCTACATGAAGGAGGACTAAACACCACACACACACACACACACACACACACACACACACACACACACACACACACACACACACACACACACATACACACACATACACACACAGACACACACAGACACACACACACACACGTCCCTTGAGATCCCTTGCAGTTGAGTGTGTTTCACGGCCAGGTATCACGGGGTCTGGGTTGTGGTGTGGGTCCGGAGATGGCAGAACAGGCCGATCCGTGACCTGCAGATCTCATCCTAGTGGGTCAGGGATGACCATCCTGTGGACAGGGTTTGTTGTAACACAGTATGTGGTCCAGGATTTTCGCACCGTATAGCAGGGTAGGGATGACCGCATACTTTAGGGGCTCCCTCTGGTCGCGGTAAGCCAGCCAGGGTGACTGTTTAGGGCACCTTTTATAGCCTCCTCCACATTCGGGGTGAGCAGAGTGGCTCCTTGCGTGCTGCTCAGTGGCAGCTACAGCTGCCGGGATGCACTCCTGCCTAATCCGAGTGCATGATAACCTTGTAATAGCTGCCGCCTTGGTGCTGGGTTGTGACTAGGAGCTTCCAGCTAACACTAGCCCGCTCCACTCGCCCTTCACATCTCCCAAGGACTTTGGATGTGTGGCGTTGAGCTGGCACAGTTTCAGTTGAGCGCATATAGTTATTTACGTTGGGTGTCTGTTACACACCAGTCACAGCACAGGGCTTAGCCAGGGACAGAGCCCGGGTTCAATGGCAAAGCAGGAACCGAGACGGTTCGGAGTCTTGAAGCGCCGTACCAGAGCCCCGTTTTTCCAGCACGTTTCCAGGTGGTTTCAGACAGGCCTTCGTGGTAACCACGGCGGCCCGGGTGAGCAGTGCAGCGTAGCGGCGTCACCCACCATACTTCACCCTGTCTGGCAATCCTGTACTTTGTCTGTTCCCACCACCCACGTTGTGGACGAGGGGGTGTTTTTTTTATGTCAAAATGAAAAGTTCTCTGACTATTTGTTGTTCTGCACCGGTAGCTCTACGTGTGTGTGGTGTGTGATTTAGAATAGGTATGTTCAACCCTGGTTTCAGTTTACTTTAAGACAGTATGTGTGTGTATGCACATGACAGAGGGGGAACAGAGTGTCTGTGAGTGCTGTTGCAGGGATGTTATTATGTGTAGGTGTGATCCAGTGAGTGCAGGGATGTGTGTGTCTCTGAGCCCTGCGATTAAAGAGGGGAAATGCTGTGTGATTGCTACCTGTTGGCTACAGAAAGAAGTGCATTTCCCCCATCGGCAGCTGAATGCAGCCAATCAGCCGATGGCTGCTGTTTGTAATGGCTGTGGAGCCCGAAGCAGTAGACTACAACAGACAGTCTGCATGGTTGCTTTGCTCACACACACACTTGGTCTGATGTCTTCGACATGTCCTGTCCAGGGTGTGTGTATGAACCATGTGTCCGGCTGCTGCGGGGCGGGGGTGAAGGTGAGGGTGGGGGTGAGGGTGTGGAGGAGTCGCGTCAGACATATGGGTTTAGCATCAAACCTGATTCTCACTGTCTCTGTGACTCTGATAATGATACTGACCGATGTACAGAGAAACAGTCAAGAGAGAAGAAAAGGGAAAGAGTGGAGATAAGGACAGAGAGAGAGAGAGAGAGAGAGAGAGAGAGAGAGAGAGAGAGAGAGAGAGAGAGAGAGAGAGAGAAAGAGAGAAAAGAGAGAAGAGAGAGAAGGAGAGAAAAGAGAGAGACAGTCTTAATGATCCAGTTTGGACTCTCTCAGACAGAGCCTCAGCTTATGCAGTAGTGTGTATGTATGTCACAGGGCTACTGTGGCCTTATAGGCTTCTGTTATACAATAGCATCTCTTTGAGTTTAACAAGGCTGTCTCTCTATGCTACAAAAATCCTGTCCTCATTATGCGTGGTTGTGTCTGTGTGTGTGTGTGTGTGTGTGTGTGTCTGTGTGTGTGTCAGTGAGGGTGTGTGTCAGTGAGGGTGTGTGTCAGTGAGGGTGTGTGTCAGTGAGGGTGTGTGTAAGTGTGTGTGTGTGTGTGTGTGTGTGTGTGTGTGTGTGTGTGTGTGTGTGTGTGTGTGTGTGTGTGTGTGTGTGTCAGTGAGGGTGTGTGTCAGTGAGGGTGTGTGTGTGTGTTTTCTAGGAGGGATTATAATGAATAATTCATTTACTTGATTTTCTGAAAGAACTGAGTAACCGTAGGGTGTGAATTTGTTTGTGCGTGTGTGTCTGTGAGGGTGTGTGTGCGTGTGTCTCATCTGTTTGACCTCAGCCATGTTGATATTTTGTTCATGGATAAAGGTTTGGTCCCGGTTGATTACTACCCGCTAGACCTTCCACTCCCACCCCTGGGTTGGGAAAATGTTGTCCACAGGACACACACACATATTCTAACCCAGATAAGCACACGAGACACACATTCAAACTGGTAGTTTCACTGACCAGAGTTCTCGTCCACCCTCTCCTCCACTGTGTGTTCTTTCTGGTGGACCCACTCGCTGTTACACTTGAAGTAGATCTGTGTGGCGGGCGTGGCCTTGCAGTAGAGATTGACAGGTTTGTTCTTGACGATGTACGCCTCCTCGGGCTCCATCAGGAACACTGGGAGGGGCTCCGGGGGGTCCGAGGGGAAGGTCTCTGGGAGATCACCCAATCCCATGTAGTCATCATCATCTCTCACTGCAGAGAAAAATAGAGGAGGGAGGGAGAGAGAGAAGTGAGTAGAGAGAGAGAGAGAGAGAGAGAGAGAGAGAGAGAGAGAGAGCGAGAGAAGGAGAGAGGGAGGGAGGGAGTAGTGGAAAGAGGGAGGATAGAGGGTTAGAGAGAGAGAGAGAGAGAGAGAGAGAGAGAGAGAGAGAGAGAGAGAAGGAGAGAGGGAGGGAGGGAGTAGTGGAAAGAGAGAGGATAGAGGGAGGATAGAGGGTTAGAGAGAGAGAGAGAGAGAGAGAGAGAGAGAGAGAGAGAGAGAGAGAGAGGAATAAGGGAGAGGGAGAGGTGGACATATAACAAGGCAACAGTGTGTTATTACCATCATCTTTGCATGGGATTATTGTATACCACTCTGCACACTGTGGCATCCCTATCTATCCCTATATTTGATAGTCTGGAATGTTTACACAAGTGCATTTTAAAGCCCAGGAAGTCTCTGGGATTCCTCCCAGGCAGACAGGATTTAAGGACCGGCCTGGCTGGCCTAACCACATGCAGCTAATGCTGACTCTACTGCCAGGGAATGGGAAGGGAGAGCAGAGGAGAAGAGAGAAAATGAGAACCAGAGTTCATGGGTTGAGAGGGAGGAGGAGGCCAGGCTAAACGTTCTCTCACACACACAGCCGATCTTACGACGACGACCCCAGGCTTTTGGCCCCGTTTAGTCCATTCCTGGGATAGTTCAGCTGCAGACATATATACGCCTCCCTGTTATTACACCTGTCTTTCATCTCATACTGTCTTAAATGACACATGCAGGGGAGCGCACACGCGCACGCACACACAGGAGAGCACACACACACACAAACTCTGGCTAAGTTACCGACTCTTTAAAGAGAGAGAGATGAAGCCAATTCTCCATTTATTACCTCCAGAACTGTTCTATTCTTACCATTGAACCGGTCGACATCAATTATAGAGAGAGAGAGAGAGACAGAGCGAGAGAGAGATACGGAGACAAAGATAGAGAGAGAGAGAGAGAGAGAGAGACAGAGCGAGAGAGAGATACGGAGACAGAGATAGAGAGAGACAGAGCGAGAGAGATACGGAGACAGAGATAGAGATAGAGATAGACAGAGACAGAGACAGAGAGAGAGAGAGAGAGAGGGAGAGAGAGAGAGAGAGAGGGATGGCATAAAGGTTTATCAGCGTCATCAGTAATTCTTCGCTGTCCCTTAATCTCTCTTCTCTCTCTCTCTCTCTCTGGTGTGCGGACATGCTGGAGCCTTGTTGTCTGACAGCCGCTGCCAGGTCCCCCTGACAGACGCTGCTGCAGTCTGAGTAGTAAATAGTGCCTGTGTGGATATCTATCTGTCTCTTCTAGCTAATGTCCAAATGTTATCTCCTCCCTCTCTCAACCACAGATTGCAGCTGATCGCTCAGAAAATAAAGGCAGGAGGAGCCTTCAATCATCCATGTGACCAGGTTAGTGTGTGTGTGTGTGTGTGTGTGTGTGTGTGTGTGTGTGTGTGTGTGTGTGTGTGTGTGTGTGTGTGTGTGTGTGATTGTGTCCAGAGCAGTGCGTCTGCTTTTCATCACCGAAGGCGCTAAATCACTCCTCGCTCTCCTCAGCTCTTGATCTGGTGCTAATTGAGGAGTAGCAGTAAACCCTGAGTGACCTCTAACCCCTAGCTGTGACCTCTTTTCCTCACAGGTGTGTGTGGATGGATTGAGTAGTCAGCACTCAGCCCGACAGGCAGGAGAGAAGAGCTGTGCTGAGTGATGGGTTCATTCATTTCCATATTTATTTTAACGGCTTATAACTAACTACACAAGGGCAGTCACTATTTTCCATCAGGGCCATGGCCCACTCTATACCCAGGCCCAAGGACCCTGACACAGGAACAGTGGAAGAAAAGCCAGGAAAGTCATTAAAGACTCTGTTATAGCCTCCTTTCACACTTCATTCCTACTATCTCTCCATCTCTTTTGTTCCCTCGCTCCCTCTCTTTTCCCACTGGGGTTGGGAGATCAGAAACTAGCATCAAGGAATTCAATGTTGTTGCGCGCGCACACACACACACACACACACACACACACACACACACACACACACACACACACACACACACACACACACACACAAAACTCTCAAATTCAAAAACTTGCAAAGCGCAAGAAATAATGAATATAAGGGAATGAAACCAGCCCTCCAGTGCAAAAAAAAAACACATGACAAAATGAAAGACCCCGACTCTTACCCAATCTGCCGGGCCCTCGCTGTCTAGTCAATAGAATATAGAGCAACAACAAGCTCAGAGTAACAGCACTATCTTCTCCAGATATTCTCCAGATCTCTCTCCTTCCCCCTCTCTACCCCCTTTTCTATCTCTCCCGCTCTCTCCTTCCCCCTCTCTATCCCCTTTTCTATCTCTCCCGCTCTCTCCTTCCCCTCTCTATCCCCTTTTCTATCTTTCCCGCTCTCTCCTTCCCACTCTCTATCCCCTTTTCTATCTCTCCCGCTCTCTCCTTCCTCCTCTCTATCCCCTTCTCTCCTTCCCCCTCTCTATCCCCTTTTCTATCTCTCCCGCTCTCTCCTTCCCCCTCTCTATCCCCTTCTCTCCTTCCCCCTCTCTATCCCCTTTTCTATCTCTCCCGCTCTCTCCTTCTCCCTCTCTATCCCCTTTTCTATCTGTCCCGCCCTCTCTATCCCCTTTTCTATCTGTCCCGCTCTCTCCTTCCCCCTCTCTATCCCCTTTTCTATCTGTCCCGCTCTCCTTCCCCCTCTTCTATCTGTCCCGCTATCTCCTTCCCCTTTTCTATCTGTCCCGCTCTCTCCTTCCCCTTTTCTATCTGTCCCACTCTCTCCTTCCCCCTCTCTATCCCCTTTTCTATCTGTCCCGCTTTCTCCTTCCCACTCTCTATCCCCTTTTCTATCTGTCCCGCTCTCTCCTTCCCCTTTTCTATCTGTCCCGCTCTCTCCTTCCCCCTCTCTATCCCCTTTTCTATCTGTCCCGCTCTCTCCTTCCCACTCTCTATCCCCTTTTCTATCTGTCCCGCTCTCTCCTTCCCCTTTTCTATCTGTCCCGCTCTCTCCTTCCCCTATTCTATCTGTCCCGCTCTATCCATCTCCCTCTCTACCCCCTTTTCTATCTCTCCCACTCTCTCCTTCCCCCTCTCTATCCCCTTTTCTATCTGTCCCACTCTCTCCTTCCCCCTCTCTATCCCCTTTTCTATCTGTCCCGCTCTCTCTTTCCCCCTCTCTATCCCCTTTTCTATCTCTCCCGCTCTCTCCTTCCCCCTCTTTATCCCCTTTTCTATCTGTCCCGCTCTCTCCTTCTCCCTCTCTATCCCCTTTTCTATCTGTCCCGCCCTCTCTATCCCCTTTTCTATCTGTCCCGCTATCTCCTTCCCCTTTTCTATCTGTCCCGCTCTCTCCTTCCCCTTTTCTATCTGTCCCCTCTCTCCTTCCCCCTCTCTATCCCCTTTTCTATCTGTCCCGCTCTCTCCTATCCCCTTTTCTATCTGTCCCGCTCTCTCCTTCCCCTTTTCTATCTGTCCCGCTCTCTCCTTCCCCCTCTCTATCCCCTTTTCTATCTGTCCCGCTCTCTCCTTCCCACTCTCTATCCCCTTTTCTATCTGTCCCGCTCTCTCCTTCCCCTTTTCTATCTGTCCCGCCCTCTCCTTCCCCTTTTCTATCTGTCCCGCTCTATCCATCCCCCTCTCTACCCCCTTTTCTATCTCTCCCACTCTCTCCTTCCCCCTCTCTATCCCCTTTTCTATCTGTCCCACTCTCTCCTTCCCCCTCTCTATCCCCTTTTCTATCTGTCCCGCTCTCTCCTTCCTCCTCTCTATCCCCTTTTCTATCTCTCCCGCTCTCTCCTTCCCCCTCTTTATCCCCTTTTCTATCTGTCCCGCTCTCTCCTTCCCCCTCTAAATCCCCTTTTCTATCTCTCCCGCTCTCTCCTTCCCCCTCTCTATCCCCTTTTCTATCTGTCCCGCTCTCTCCATCCCCCTCTCTACCATCTCTCCTGCTCTCTCCTTCTCCCTCTCTATCCCCCTTTCTATCTGTCCCGCTCTCTCCATCCCCCTCTCTAACCCCTTTTCTATCTCTCCCGCTCTCTCCTTCTCCCTCTCTATCCCCTTTTCTATCTTTCCCGCTGTCTCCTTCCCCCTCTCTATCCCCTTTTCTATCTGTCCCGCTCTCTCCTTCCCCCTCTCAATCCCCTTTTCTATCTCTCCCGCTCTCTCCTTCCCCCTCTCTATCTCCTTTTCTATCTCTCCCGCTCTCTCCTTCCCACTCTCTATCCCCTTTTCTATCTGTCCCGCTCTCTCCTTCCCCTTTTCTATCTGTCCCACTCTCTCCTTCCCCCTCTCTATTCCCTTTTCTATCTGTCCCGCTCTCTCCATCTCCCTCTCTACCCCCTTTTCTATCTCTCCCGCTCTCTCCTTCTCCCTCTCTATCCCCTTTTCTATCTCTCACGCTCTCTCCTTCCCCCTCTCTATCCCCTTTTCTATCTGTCCCGCTCTCTCCTTCCCCCTCTCTATCCCCTTTTCTATCTGTCCCGCCCTCTCCTTCCCCTTTTCTATCTGTCCCGCTCTCTCCTTCCCCCTCTATATCCCCTTTTCTATCTGTCCCGCCCTCTCCTTCCCCTTTTCAATCTGTCCCGCTCTCTCCTTCCCCCTCTCTATCCCCTTTTCTATCTGTCCCGCTCTCTCCTTCCCCCTCTCTATCCCCTTTTCTATCTGTCCCGCTCTCTCCTTCCCCCTCTTCTATCTGTCCCGCTCTTTCCTTCCCCTTTTCTATCTGTCCCGCTCTCTCCTTCCCCTTTTCTATCTGTCCCGCTCTCTCCTTCCCCATCTCTATCCCCTTTTCTATCTGTCCCGCTCTCTCCTTCCCCCTCTCTATCCCCTTTTCTATCTCTCCCGCTCTCTCCTTCCCCCTCTTTATACCCCCTTTTCTATCTGTCCCGCTCTCTCCATCCCCCTCTCTACCCCCTTTTCTATCTCTCCCGCTCTCTCCTTCGCCCTCTCTATCCCCTTTTCTATCTGTCCCGCTCTCTCCTTCCCCCTCTCTATCCCCTTTTCTACCTGTCCCGCTCTCTCCTTCCCCTTTTCTATCTGTCCCGCTCTCTCCTTCCCCCTCTCTATCCCCTTTTCTATCTGTCCCGCCCTCTCCTTCCCATTTTCTATCTGTCCCGCTCTCTCCTTCCCCCTCTCTATCCCCTTTTCTATCTGTCCCGCTCTCTCCTCTCTTTCCCCTTTTCTATGTGTCCCGCTCTCTCCTTCCCCATCTCTATCCCCTTTTCTATCTGTCCCGCTCTCTCCTTCCCCCTCTCTATCCCCTTTTCTATCTGTCCCGCTCTCTCCTTCCCCCTCTTCTATCCGTCCCGCTCTCTCCTTCCCCTTTTCTATCTGTCCCGCTCTCTCCTTCCCCTTTTCTATCTGTCCCGCTCTCTCCTTCCCCCTCTCTATCCCCTTTTCTATCTGTCCCGCTCTCTCCTTCCCCCTCTCTATCCCCTTTTCTATCTCTCCCGCTCTCTCCTTCCCCCTCTCTATTCCCTTTTCTATCTGTCCCGCTCTCTCCATCTCCCTCTCTACCCCCTTTTCTATCTCTCCCGCTCTCTCCTTCTCCCTCTCTATCCCCTTTTCTATCTCTCACGCTCTCTCCTTCCCCCTCTCTATCCCCTTTTCTATCTGTCCCGCTCTCTCCTTCCCCCTCTCTATCCCCTTTTCTATCTGTCCCGCCCTCTCCTTCCCATTTTCTTTCTGTCCCGCTCTCTCCTTCCCCCTCTATATCCCCTTTTCTATCTGTCCCGCCCTCTCCTTCCCCTTTTCTATCTGTCCCGCTCTCTCCTTCCCCCTCTCTATCCCCTTTTCTATCTGTCCCGCTCTCTCCTTCCCCTTTTCTATCTGTCCCGCTCTCTCCTTCCCCCTCTCTATCCCCTTTTCTATCTGTCCTGCCCTCTCCTTCCCCTTTTCTATCTGTCCCGCTCTCTCCTTCCCCCTCTCTATCCCCTTTTCTATCTGTCCCGCCCTCTCGTTCCCCTTTTCTATCTGTCCCGCTCTCTCCTTCCCCCTCTCTATCCCCTTTTCTATCTGTCCCGCTCTCTCCTTCCCCCTCTCTATCCCCTTTTCTATCTGTCCCGCTCTCTCCTTCCCCCTCTCTTTCCCCTTTTCTATCTGTCCCGCTCTCTCCTTCCCCTTTTCTATCTGTCCCGCTCTCTCCTTCCCCCTCTCTATCCCCTTTTCTATCTGTCCCGCTCTCTCCTTCCCCCTCTCTATCCCCTTTTCTATCTCTCACGCTCTCTCCTTCCCCCTCTCTT
Organism: Oncorhynchus clarkii lewisi; assembly: GCF_045791955.1. Taxonomy (NCBI): domain Eukaryota; kingdom Metazoa; phylum Chordata; class Actinopteri; order Salmoniformes; family Salmonidae; genus Oncorhynchus; species Oncorhynchus clarkii. Next base: position 38,030,221 of record NC_092151.1, read on the forward strand.
TCCCCTTTTCTATCTGTCCCGCTCTCTCCTTCCCCTTTTCTATCTGTCCCGCTCTCTCCTTCCCCCTCTCTATCCCCTTTTCTATCTGTCCCGCCCTCTCCTTCCCCTTTTCTATCTTTCCCGCTCTCTCCTTCCCCCTCTATATCCCCTTTTCTATCTGTCCCGCCCTCTCCTTCCCCTTTTCTATCTGTCCCGCTCTCTCCTTCCCCCTCTCTATCCCCTTTTCTATCTGTCCCGCTCTCTCCTTCCCCCTCTCTATCCCCTTTTCTATCTGTCCCGCTCTCTCCTTCCCCCTCTTCTATCTGTCCCGCTATCTCCTTCCCCTTTTCTATCTGTCCCGCTCTCTCCTTCCCCTTTTCTATCTGTCCCGCTCTCTCCTTCCCCCTCTCTATCCCCTTTTCTATCTGTCCCGCTCTCTCCATCCCCCTCTCTACTCCCCTTTTCTATCTCTCCCGCTCTCTCCTTCTCCCTCTCTATCCCCTTTTCTATCTTTCCCGCTGTCTCCTTCCCCCTCTCTATCCCCTTTTCTATCTGTCCCGCTCTCTCCTTCCCCCTCTCAATCCCCTTTTCTATCTCTCCCGCTCTCTCCTTCCCCCTCTCTATCTCCTTTTCTATCTCTCCCGCTCTCTCCTTCCCACTCTCTATCCCCTTTTCTATCTGTCCCGCTCTCTCCTTCCCCTTTTCTATCTGTCCCACTCTCTCCTTCCCCCTCTCTATTCCCTTTTCTATCTGTCCCGCTCTCTCCATCTCCCTCTCTACCCCCTTTTCTATCTCTCCCGCTCTCTCCTTCTCCCTCTCTATCCCCTTTTCTATCTCTCACGCTCTCTCCTTCCCCCTCTCTATCCCCTTTTCTATCTGTCCCGCTCTCTCCTTCCCCCTCTCTATCCCCTTTTCTATCTGTCCCGCCCTCTCCTTCCCCTTTTCTATCTGTCCCGCTCTCTCCTTCCCCCTCTATATCCCCTTTTCTATCTGTCCCGCCCTCTCCTTCCCCTTTTCAATCTGTCCCGCTCTCTCCTTCCCCCTCTCTATCCCCTTTTCTATCTGTCCCGCTCTCTCCTTCCCCCTCTCTATCCCCTTTTCTATCTGTCCCGCTCTCTCCTTCCCCCTCTTCTATCTGTCCCGCTCTTTCCTTCCCCTTTTCTATCTGTCCCGCTCTCTCCTTCCCCTTTTCTATCTGTCCCGCTCTCTCCTTCCCCATCTCTATCCCCTTTTCTATCTGTCCCGCTCTCTCCTTCCCCCTCTCTATCCCCTTTTCTATCTCTCCCGCTCTCTCCTTCCCCCTCTCTATTCCCTTTTCTATCTGTCCCGCTCTCTCCATCCCCCTCTCTACCCCCTTTTCTATCTCTCCCGCTCTCTCCTTCTCCCTCTCTATCCCCTTTTCTATCTCTCACGCTCTCTCCTTCCCCCTCTCTATCCCCTTTTCTATCTGTCCCGCTCTCTCCTTCCCCTTTTCTATCTGTCCCGCTCTCTCCTTCCCCCTCTCTATCCCCTTTTCTATCTGTCCCGCCCTCTCCTTCCCATTTTCTATCTGTCCCGCTCTCTCCTTCCCCCTCTCTATCCCCTTTTCTATCTGTCCCGCCCTCTCTTTCCCCTTTTCTATGTGCTCTCTCCATCCCCCTCTCTACCATCTCGTCCCGCTCTCTCCTTCCCCCTCTCTATCCCCTTTTCTATCTGTCCCGCTCTCTCCTTCCCCCTCTCTATCCCCTTTTCTATCTGTCCCGCTCTCTCCTTCCCCCTCTTCTATCCGTCCCGCTCTCTCCTTCCCCTTTTCTATCTGTCCCGCTCTCTCCTTCCCCTTTTCTATCTGTCCCGCTCTCTCCTTCCCCCTCTCTATCCCCTTTTCTATCTGTCCCGCTCTCTCCTTCCCCCTCTCTATCCCCTTTTCTATCTCTCCCGCTCTCTCCTTCCCCCTCTCTATTCCCTTTTCTATCTGTCCCGCTCTCTCCATCTCCCTCTCTACCCCCTTTTCTATCTCTCCCGCTCTCTCCTTCTCCCTCTCTATCCCCTTTTCTATCTCTCACGCTCTCTCCTTCCCCCTCTCTATCCCCTTTTCTATCTGTCCCGCTCTCTCCTTCCCCCTCTCTATCCCCTTTTCTATCTGTCCCGCCCTCTCCTTCCCATTTTCTTTCTGTCCCGCTCTCTCCTTCCCCCTCTATATCCCCTTTTCTATCTGTCCCGCCCTCTCCTTCCCCTTTTCTATCTGTCCCGCTCTCTCCTTCCCCCTCTCTATCCCCTTTTCTATCTGTCCCGCTCTCTCCTTCCCCTTTTCTATCTGTCCCGCTCTCTCCTTCCCCCTCTCTATCCCCTTTTCTATCTGTCCTGCCCTCTCCTTCCCCTTTTCTATCTGTCCCGCTCTCTCCTTCCCCCTCTCTATCCCCTTTTCTATCTGTCCCGCCCTCTCCTTCCCCGTTTCTATCTGTCCTGCTCTCTCGTTCCCCCTCTCTATCCCCTTTTCTATCTGTCCCGCTCTCTCCTTCCCCCTCTCTATCCCCTTTTCTATCTCTCACGCTCTCTCCTTCCCCCTCTCTTTCCCCTTTTCTATCTGTCCCGCTCTCTCCTTCCCCTTTTCTATCTGTCCCGCTCTCTCCTTCCCCCTCTCTATCCCCTTTTCTATCTGTCCCGCTCTCTCCTTCCCCCTCTCTATCCCCTTTTCTATCTCTCACGCTCTCTCCTTCCCCCTCTCTTTCCCCTTTTCTATCTGTCCCGCTCTCTCCTTCCCCTTTTCTATCTGTCCCGCTCTCTCCTTCCCCCTCTCTATCCCCTTTTCTATCTGTCCCGCCCTCTCCTTCCCCTTTTCTATCTGTCCCGCTCTCTCCTTCCCCCTCTATATCCCCTTTTCTATCTGTCCCGCCCTCTCCTTCCCCTTTTCTATCTGTCCCGCTCTCTCCTTCCCCCTCTCTATCCCCTTTTCTATCTGTCCCGCTCTCTCCTTCCCCCTCTCTATCCCCTTTTCTATCTGTCCCGCTCTCTCCTTCCCCCTCTTCTATCTGTCCCGCTATCTCCTTCCCCTTTTCTATCTGTCCCGCTCTCTCCTTCCCCTTTTCTATCTGTCCCGCTCTCTCCTTCCCCCTCTCTATCCCCTTTTCTATCTGTCCCGCTCTCTCCATCCCCCTCTCTACCCCCTTTTCTATCTCTCCCGCTCTCTCCTTCTCCCTCTCTATCCCCTTTTCTATCTCTCACGCTCTCTCCTTCCCCCTCTCTATCCCCTTTTCTATCTGTCCCGCTCTCTCCTTCCCCTTTTCTATCTGTCCCGCTCTCTCCTTCCCCCTCTCTATCCCCTTTTCTATCTGTCCCGCCCTCTCCTTCCCATTTTCTATCTGTCCCGCTCTCTCCTTCCCCCTCTCTATCCCCTTTTCTATCTGTCCCGCCCTCTCTTTCCCCTTTTCTATGTGTCCCGCTCTCTCCTTCCCCCTCTCTATCCCCTTTTCTATCTGTCCCGCTCTCTCCTTCCCCCTCTCTATCCCCTTTTCTATCTGTCCCGCTCTCTCCTTCCCCCTCTTCTATCCGTCCCGCTCTCTCCTTCCCCTTTTCTATCTGTCCCGCTCTCTCCTTCCCCTTTTCTATCTGTCCCGCTCTCTCCTTCCCCCTCTCTATCCCCTTTTCTATCTGTCCCGCTCTCTCCTTCCCCCTCTCTATCCCCTTTTCTATCTCTCCCGCTCTCTCCTTCCCCCTCTCTATTCCCTTTTCTATCTGTCCCGCTCTCTCCATCTCCCTCTCTACCCCCTTTTCTATCTCTCCCGCTCTCTCCTTCTCCCTCTCTATCCCCTTTTCTATCTCTCACGCTCTCTCCTTCCCCCTCTCTATCCCCTTTTCTATCTGTCCCGCTCTCTCCTTCCCCCTCTCTATCCCCTTTTCTATCTGTCCCGCCCTCTCCTTCCCATTTTCTTTCTGTCCCGCTCTCTCCTTCCCCCTCTATATCCCCTTTTCTATCTGTCCCGCCCTCTCCTTCCCCTTTTCTATCTGTCCCGCTCTCTCCTTCCCCCTCTCTATCCCCTTTTCTATCTGTCCCGCTCTCTCCTTCCCCTTTTCTATCTGTCCCGCTCTCTCCTTCCCCCTCTCTATCCCCTTTTCTATCTGTCCCGCCCTCTCCTTCCCCTTTTCTATCTGTCCCGCTCTCTCCTTCCCCCTCTCTATCCCCTTTTCTATCTGTCCCGCCCTCTCCTTCCCCTTTTCTATCTGTCCTGCTCTCTCCTTCCCCCTCTCTATCCCCTTTTCTATCTGTCCCGCTCTCTCCTTCCCCCTCTCTATCCCCTTTTCTATCTCTCACGCTCTCTCCTTCCCCCTCTCTTTCCCCTTTTCTATCTGTCCCGCTCTCTCCTTCCCCTTTTCTATCTGTCCCGCTCTCTCCTTCCCCCTCTCTATCCCCTTTTCTATCTGTCCCGCTCTCTCCTTCCCCCTCTCTATCCCCTTTTCTATCTCTCACGCTCTCTCCTTCCCCCTCTCTTTCCCCTTTTCTATCTGTCCCGCTCTCTCCTTCCCCTTTTCTATCTGTCCCGCTCTCTCCTTCCCCCTCTCTATCCCCTTTTCTATCTGTCCCGCCCTCTCCTTCCCCTTTTCTATCTGTCCCGCTCTCTCCTTCCCCCTCTATATCCCCTTTTCTATCTGTCCCGCCCTCTCCTTCCCCTTTTCTATCTGTCCCGCTCTCTCCTTCCCCCTCTCTATCCCCTTTTCTATCTGTCCCGCTCTCTCCTTCCCCCTCTCTATCCCCTTTTCTATCTGTCCCGCTCTCTCCTTCCCCCTCTTCTATCTGTCCCGCTATCTCCTTCCCCTTTTCTATCTGTCCCGCTCTCTCCTTCCCCTTTTCTATCTGTCCCGCTCTCTCCTTCCCCCTCGCTATCCCCTTTTCTATCTGTCCCGCTCTCTCCTTCCCCCTCTCTATCCCCTTTTCTATCTGTCCCGCTCTCTCCTTCCCCCTCTCTATCCCCTTTTCTATCTGTCCCGCTCTCTCCTTCTCCTTTTCTATCTGTCCCGCTCTCTCCTTCTCCTTTTCTATCTGTCCCGCTCTCTCCTTCCCCCTCTCTATTCCTTTTTCTATCTCTCCCTCGCTGCTCCAAGGCACCAACAGCGTATGGGGTAAGTTGTCCTCACACTCAAGTCTATAATGTTGCAGCACGGCTATATCAATACAGTGGGCTAAATTTGTTTCCGCTATATAGTACTAGCCTAGCATTGTGCTCGGTGGGAGTTGGGGAGTGAGGGGGCCAGCCCAATGCGTAGCCCCCCTCCCCGTCTACGGGACCTCATTCTGGGGGAGCGTTCCCGTTGACGCTGTCGCCTGACCTTGGTGCTTTGATGGGGATGGAGGCCCAGTGGGATGGACTGCTATCACCACGGTGATCTGAGAGCCAGACTGCACCCTGTTACGCCTCCAGGCTACAGCGTTACAGCTGACACTGAGGCTCCCACCAGAAAACAGTCGCGCTGGACGTGCGAGACAGGAAACACAACTCTCAGACAGAGAGAAGAATTCAACCTTGACAGGAAAGGGAAAGAAACTGTAGCTAGACTTTCAACTCCAAACAACAGCTAGCTAATGGCCTGTAACCACCATTTTGGCTGTCTCTGATGGTGTTGCATATTTCTAAATGACTGTATAACTTATTGGCATACTCATTGGGATTATGCTTGGAAAACGTTGTTTTGTTTAGAATTATTACTTTCCTGTAATCATTTATTTAATAAGCTATATGTCTGAACTGTTTTATATGCAATATAGATTTCCCCAAGCTTTTCCAAAGATTTTAATCTGATATTTTAAATTGCTTCCATATTTTATACTGTTTAAATTTTTTATAAACTATCTCCTAGCAGCACTTTAATTCAAATGCTATTTTGTTCCATAATTGGAGAGTTTTTCTCATTTGTATTGTGCGTCGTATTACTGAATATTTCAAGACCCCAAATTAATATTACTTGAATATTAACTTGAAACTCGCACATCCCACACAACGTAGAGTGCACTGTAAGGAATAAAAACGAAATAGTATGTGTGTTTTGGAGGACAATGAATGAACATACAGTGGGGAGAACAAGTATTTGATACACTGCCGATTTTGCAGGTTTTCCTACTTACAAAGCATGTAGAGGTCTGTCATTTTTATCATAGGTACACTTCAACTGTGAGAGACGGAATCTAAAATCCAGAAAATCACATTGTATGATTTTTAAGTAATTAATTTGCATTTTATTGCATGACATAAGTATTTGATTACCTACCAACCAGTAAGAATTCCATCTCTCACAGACCTGTTCGTTTTTCTTTAAGAAGCCTTCCTGTTCTCCACTCATTACCTGTATTAACTGCACCTGTTTAAACTCGTTACCTGTATAAAAGACACCTGTCCACACACTCAATCAAACAGACTCCAACCTCTCCACAATGGCCAAGACCAGAGAGCTGTGTAAGGACATCAGGGATAAAACTGTAGACCTGCACAAGGCTGGGATGGGCTACAGTACAATAGGCAAGCAGCTTGGTGAGAAGGCAACAACTGTTGGCACAATTATTAGAAAATGTAAGAAGTTCAAGATGACAGTCAATCACCCTCGGTCTGGGGCTCCATGCAAGATCTCACCTCATGGGGCATCAATGATCATGAGGAAGGTGAGGGATCAGCCCAGAACTACACGGCAGGACCTGGTCAATGACCTGAAGAGAGCTGGGACCACAGTCTCAAAGAAAACCATTAGTAACACACTACGCCGTCATGGATTAAAATCCTGCAGCGCACGCAAGGTCCCCCTGCTCAAGCCAGCGCATGTCCAGGCCCATCTGAAGTTTGCCAATGACCATCTGGATGATCCAGAGGAGGAATGGGAGAAGGTCATGTGGTCTGATGAGACAAAAATATAGCTTTTTGGTCTAAACTCCACTCGGCGTGTTTGGAGGAAGAAGAAGGATGAGTACAACCCCAAGAACACAAATCCCAACCGTGAAGCATGGAGGTGGAAACATCATGCTTTTCTGCAAAGGGGACAGGACGACTGCACCGTATTGAGGGGAGGATGGATGGGGCCATGTATCGCGAGATCTTGGCCAACAACCACCTTTCCTCAGTAAGAGCATTGAAGATGGGTCGTGGCTGGGTCTTCCAGCATGACAACGACCCGAAACACACAGCCAGGGCAACTAAGGAGTGGCTCCGTAAGAAGCATCTCAAGGTCTTGGAGTGGCCTAGCCAGTCTCCAGACCTGAACCCAATAGAAAATGTTTGGAGGGAGCTGAAAGTCCGTATTGCCCAGCGACAGCCCCGAAACCTAAAGGATCTGGAGAAGGTCTGGATGGAGGAGTGGGCCAAAATCCCTGCTGCAGTGTGTGCAAACCTGGCTAAGAACTACAGGAAACGTATGATCTCTGTAATTGCAAACAAAGGTTTCTGAACCAAATATTAAGTTCTGCTTTGCTTATGTATCAAATACTAATGTCATGCAATAAAATGCAAATGAATTACTTAAAAATCATACAATGTGATTTTCTGGATTTTTGTTTTAGATTCCGTCTCTCACAGTTGAAGTGTACCTATGATAAAAATGTACAGACCTCTACATGCTTTGTAAGTAGGAAAACCTGCAAAATCAGCAGTGTATCAAATACTTGTTCTCCCCACTATATATTCTTCAACCTGAATTCCTCTTCAGAGCAAAGAACATGCTCAGACGATGAGCAGTGCCTCCAGAAAGTATTCATGCCCCTCGACTTATTCCATCATTTGTTGAGTTCCAGCCTAAAATCTAAATGGATTAAAACAAAACGTCATACAATACCTCATAATGACAAAGTGAAAATATATTTTTATTCATTTTTGCAAATATACTGAAAGTGAAATACATAAATATCTCATTAGCATAAGTATTCACACCCCTGAGTCAATACATGTTAGAATCACCTTTGGAAGCGATTACAGCTGTGAGTCTTTCTGGGTAAGTCTCTGAGAGATTTACACGTCTGGATTGTACAATATTTGCACATGATTATTTTTCTAATTCTTCCAGCCCTGTCAAGTTGGTTGTTGATCATTGCTAGACAGCCATTTCCAAGCCGGTATCTTTGTAGTGACTGGGTGTATTGATACACCATCCAAGGTGTAATTAATAACCATGCTCAAAGGGATATTCAATGTGTCATTTTTTTGGTTTATTTTTTATCCATCTACCAATAGGTTCCCTTCTACGGAGGCATAGGAAAACCACCCTGGTCTTTGTGATTGAATCTGTGGTCGAAATCCACTGCTCGTCTGAGGGATCTTACAGATAAATTGTAAGTACTGGGAACAGAGATGGGTTAGTCATTCAAAAATCATGTTAAACACTATTAATGCGCACAGAGTCCATGCAACTTATTATGTGATTTGTTAAGCACATTTTTGCTCCTGAACTTATTTATGCTTGCCATAACAAAGGGGTTGAATACTTATTGACTCAAGACATTTCATCTTTTAACCCATGTGTAAACATTTCGAAAAACATAATTTCCCATTATGGGGCATTGTGTGTTGTCCAGTGACACAAAATCTCATTTTAATAAATGTTAAATTCAGGCTGTAGCACAACAAAACGTGGAAAACGTCAAGGGGTGTGAACACTTCCTGAAGGCACTGTAAATCTGAGGCGCAGAGGAGAAATATCCGGTGGAAGTCCGTGTAAATGTCCAATACGTTCACGGTAAAAAGAAAGGCAGAAGCCCCAGAACCGCCCAGCCAGAGAGATGAGTGGCTACCACAGACAGTACAGACACGCTGTGTGTGTGTGTGTGTGTGTGTGTGTCATGTGCTACAGTCAGCAGATCAAGGACAGACGACAGATGATCACACGGAGACAGGCCCACATTAAAACGCAACATAAAACACACATCAGGACGCCACACACGCCGACGCCAGCTGACGCCGTCAAATGTCTACCTTCGAACACGGCCGCGTACCAGCGCAACCTCCGTACACACCTCAGCCCATCCATATCAGAATACGAGGTCAGGGGTGTGACACACTCGTCAAGCGTAAAGACCATGTGCCCTGCAGGCCTTTAGTTCAGAGAGACCTCAGTGATAGATTGACGGATAGCGCCATTGAGAATGGAATAGTCCGGCCGATAAAGACAGGTTCCCCCGTGCTGCCCGACGCTACTTTGTGTACCACACAGACATTCACTGGCGTTTCTTACCTTGCAGCAGTGAGCTGTCCCTGTGTGTCTGTCTGCGGGGAGTAACTGAAGCAGACTTCAGTGGGTCTCTGTCACCACAGGACACACAGACTACTGCACATCACGGGATTTGCTTTGTGGAGGGAATGGTGTGTTGATGCAGACCGTGTCCCTCCTCTCTTAGGCATACCTCTTTGACGTGCACGAGTAGAAGAAGAAGCTCGGCGTTACTGTGCCAGGCGCCTTTTGGGAAAGCGACAGACACGTCCTCTTTGGACCGTCAATGAGAGAAACAACAGTAAGATCCTTTTTATGCCGGATTTATTTGTGAGGCGTCTGAACCGGACTCCATTTTGTTGCCACTGTGTGCCTGTTTGAGCCTACTGTATCGCTCAACTAGGTGAATGTATGTGACGTGTCTCTGTTGGTCTGGGAATGTGCTTTCCCCCATTATGTGTCTTTCTGTGGTGTTGCCGTATATTATACAGTTGCGCTGTATGTGTGATAACAGCTGGATGAATGCTCCTCCCTCACACCAGATAAGCACTATTCTATCCGTACGCAACCAGATTTATCGTCCCCAGGAAGGCACTCTATCAACCGGGCCGCTTTTTTCCCCTCCATCATGGAAGAGTCAAGCGTGAACGCGAATGAACACAGACATAAATCTTCACCCCTCCTTTTCCTCTCCTCTTCTATTCCCCACACACCCCTCTTTTCACTCACGTCCATGATACATTCTCTCCTCTCCTCTTCCACTGTCCTCCACTCCCTCCTCTCATCTCCACTCCTTGTTTCTGTCTGCCCGCTTCTCTCCCGATGTTAACGACAAAAAGGGTACGCCATGTAGTGAGCAGGGGAGCAGGACAAAAGGAATTTCCCCCCGAGGAATGTTCAACAGAAGGGAATGCTTTTAGTGAAATCCAATGGGCCTATGAGGTGATCTATATAGGACTTGTGTAAGACCACACAGTCACGCAAAGTGTCACAAGACGGCGTGCAATGTCAATCAGAGCCGCCTACTCATGTGTTCCCAGCACATCTCCCCAATTACATTGATTGAACATAAATCAATGCTTAAGACTCTCTTCAAACAATACTGGCCTGTATTGGATGAAATAAAGACCCAGACTGGTGGCTCAAATCTATATGGATGACTCTGTTCTCACAAACACTGAAACATTAAAACACTACCATAAACAACACACAACGGATGCACTGTGCACTAAGTTATCTTCTTTCATCTTTCTTATCTTCTTCCCCATATACACTAATGTAGAGAGAGAGAGAGAGAACTAGAGCTTCCACCCCCCCCTTCCAACACGGATGGGGCTAGGAGCACCAGATACTGAGTAGCATTACAGGCCCAGTGACCCCTCCCCTCCCCTGTGCTCTCTATTGAAGAGTGCTAAACATACTCATATTTCATCCCCTGGGACCCGGGAACGGAGAGAGAGAGAGAGAGAGAGAGAGAAAGAGGTGGAGAAGAGAAAGAGGGTTAGAGAGAGAGAGAGAGAGAGAGAGAGAGAGAGAGAGAGAGAGAGAGAGAGGGCTAGAGATTAGGGAGGAGAGAGAGGTGGGGGAGAGAGAGAGAGGTGAGGGAAGAAAGAGAGGGTTAGAGAGAGAGAGAGGGCTAGAGAGTAGGGAGGAGAGAGAGAGGTGGGGGAGAGAGAGAGGTGAGGGAAGAAAGAGAGGTTTAGAGAGAGAGAGAGGGCTAGAGAGTAGGGAGGAGAGAGAGGTGGGGGAGAGAGAGAGAGGTGAGGGAAGAAAGAGAGGGTTAGAGAGAGAGAGAGGGCTAGAGAGTAGGGAGGAGAGAGAGAGGTGGGGGAGAGAGAGAGGTGAGGGAAGAAAGAGAGGTTTAGAGAGAGAGAGAGGGCTAGAGAGTAGGGAGGAGAGAGAGAGGTGACAGAGAGAAGAGAGTTAGAGAGATGCTACACCGCTACAGCAAACTGGAAGTCTTCCGACTAGCTTGGAAAGACAAGCCCTCACTGCTGCTCGATCATCCTATTTTTCCAACTTAATTGAGGAAAATAAGATTTGATTTTGTCGCTAAGCTAACTTAAAAGCAGACTTCCCCAAGAGAGGATGGCTTTCACTTCAGCAGTGATGAACTCATTAACATCTTTGAGGAAAAGATCATGATCATTAGAAAGCAAATTACGGGCTCCTCTTTAAATCTGAGTATTCCTCCAAAGCTCAGTTGTCCTGAGTCTGCACAACTCTGCCAGGACCTAGGATCAAGGGAGACACTCAAGATTTTTAGTACTATATCTCTTGACACATTGATGAAAATAATCATGGCCTCTAAACCTTCAAGCTGCATACTGGACCCTATTCCAACTAAACTACTGAAAGAGCGGATTCCTGTGCTTGTTATGTTGAAGATAATAAACGGCTCTCTATCCACCAGATGTGTACCAAACTTTTTCAACTCACTTGAAAAAGACAAACCTTGACCCAGAAAATATAAAAAAACTATTGGCCTATATTGAATCTCCCATTCCTCTCAAAAATGTTAGATAAAGCTGTTGCGCAGAAACTCACTGCCTTCCTGAAGACAAATAATGTATACAAAATGCTTCAGTCTGGTTTTAGACCCCATCATAGAACTGAGACTGCACTTGTGAAGGTGGTAAATTACCTTTTAATGGCGTCAGACCGAGGCTCTGCATCTGTCCTCGTGCTCCTAGACCTTAGTGCTGCTTTTGATACCATCGATCACCACATTCTTTTGGAGAGATTGGAAACACAAATTGGTCTACACGGACAAGTTCTGGCCTGGTTTAGATCTTATCTGTCGGAAAGATATCAGTTTGTCTCTGTGAATGATTTGTCCTCTTGACAAATCAACTGTACATTTCGGTTTTCCTCAAGGCTCCATTTTAGGACCACTATTGTTTTCACTATATATTATACCTCTTGGTGATGTCATTGGGAAACGTAATGTTAACTTTCACTGCTATGCAGATGACACACAGCTGTACATTTCGATGAAACAAAATTGCCCTCCCTGGAAGCCTGTGTTTCAGACATAAGGAAGTGGATGGTTGCAAATGTTCTACTTTTAACCTCGGACAAAACAGAGATGCTTGTTCTAGGTCCCAAGAAACAAAGAGATCTTCTGTTGAATCTGACAATTAATCTTGAAGGTTGTACAGTCATCTCAAATGGAACTGTGAAGGACCTCTGCGTTACTCTGGACCCTGATCTCTCTTTTGATGAACATATCAAGACTGTTTCAAGGACAGCTTTTTTCCATCTACGTAATATTGCAAAAATCAGAAATTTTCTGTCCAAAAATGACGCCGAAAAATGAATCCATGCTTTTGTCACTTCTAGGTTAGATTACTGCAATGCTCTACTTTCCAGCTACCCGGATAAAGCACTAAATAAACTTCAGTTAGTGCTAAACACGGCTGCTAGAATCTTGACTAGAACCAAAATATTTGACCATATTACTCCAGTGCTAGCCTCTCTACACTGGCTTCCTGTTAAGCTAAGGCCTGATTTCAAGGTTTTACTGCTAACCTACAAAGCATTACATGGACTTGCTCCTACCTATCTTTCCGATTTGGTCCTGCCGTACATACCTACACGTACTCTCGGTCACAAGACGCAGGCCTCCTTATTGTCCCTAGAATTTTGAAGCAAACAGCTGGAGGCAAGGCTTTCTCTTATAGAGCTCCATTTATGGAATGGTCAGCCGACCCATGTGAGAGGCTTAGACTCGGTTTTAACCTTTAAGTCTTTATTGAAGACTCACCTCTTCAGTAGGTCCTATGATTGAGTGTAGTCTGGCCCAGGAGTGTGAAGGTGAACGGAAACGCACTGGAGCAACGAACCGCTCTTGCTGTCTCTGCCTGGCTGGTTCCCCTCTCTCCACTGGGATTCTCTGCCTCTAACCCTGTTACAGTGGCTGAGTCACTGGCTTACTGGTGCACTTCCATGCCGTCCCTAGGAGGGGTGCGTCACTTGAGTGGGATGAGTCACTGGCGTGATCTTCCTGTCCTGGTTGGCACCCCCTCCTTGGGTTGTGCAGTGGCGGAGATCTTTGTGGGCTATACTCGGCCTTGTCTCAGGATGGTAAGTTGGTGGTTGAAGATATCCCTCTAGTGGTGTGGGGGCTGTGCTTTGGCCACAGTATCTCCTGACCCCTCCTGTCTCAGCCTCCAGTATTTATGCTGCAGTAGTTTATGTGTCGGGGGGCTAGGGTCAGTCTGTTATATCTGGAGTATTTCTCCTGTCTTATCCGGTATCCGGTGTCCTGTGTAAATTGAACTATGCTCTCTCTAATTCTCTCTTTCTCTCTCTCCCTTTCTTTCTCTCTTTCTTTCTCTCGGAGGACCTGAGCCCTAGGATCATGCCTCAGGCTGAGCCCTAGGATCATGCCTCAGGACTACCTGGTCTGATTGCTGTCCCCAGTCCACCTGGCTGTGCTGCTGCTCCAGTTTCAACTGTACTGCCTGTGGCTATGGAACCCTGACCTGTGCACCGGACGTGCTACCTGTCCCAGACCTGCTGTTTTCAACTCTCTAGAGACAGCAGGAGCGGTAGAGATACTCAATGATCGGCTATGAAAAGCCAACCGACATTTTCTTCTGAGGTGCTGACCTGTTGCACCCTCGACAACCACTGTGATGATTATTATTTGACCATGCTGGTCATCTATGAACATTTGAACATCTTGGCCATGTTCTGTTATAATCTCCACCCGGCACAGCCAGAAAAGGACTGGCCACCCCTCCTGGTTCCTCTCTAGGTTTCTTCCTAGGTTCTGGCCTTTCTAGGGAGTTTTTCCTAGACACCGTGCTTCTACACCTGCATTGCTTGCTGTTTGGGGTTTTAGGCTGGGTTTCTGTAGAGCACTGAGATATCAGCTGATGTAAAAAGGGCTTTATAAATACATTTGATTGATTGATTGTTTGATAGAGAGAGAGGGGGCTAGAGAGTAAGGGGAGAGCAGTGGGGGAGAGAGAGAGGGTTAGAGAGAGAGAGGGCTATAGTGTAGGGGGGAGAGAAAGAGAGAGAGAGATAGAGAGAGAGAGAGAGAGTTAGAGTAGGAGGAGAGAGAGAGAGAGAGTAGGGGAGAGAGAGAGATTAGGGTGGGAGAGAGAGACGAGAGAGGTGGGGGTATGGGGGGGACACACACTCGCTGTGCTCCAAAGTTAAAACTCAGAAGGCAACATTGTTAACAGCGGACACCTCCCCATTGATCCCAGAGCAGAGTCATTCAATTTCAGCCCTGTGTTAACCGAGACTGTAGAGAGAGAGGGAGAGGGAGAGAGACGGGAGGCAAGAGCGTCCACACGAGTCATATTAACCAAATGAATAATTCAAATCGGGTGCTTTCTACAGAAGTCCAATTCATGCGTCTTATCTTTAACAGAGTAAGTGATGTAATTGCAAAAATGAATCTGCACAAATTGATTTAGCCCACCTCAGCAAGGCAGGGCGCAAGGCAGGAGAGCTGCAGCAGTAGTGGGGTGGGAGAGTGGGCCTGGAGATAAGCGTAGAAAATGTGCTAAATGAGAAATGGACATGCTCCAGATAAACTTCCCTCTGTTTCTCTCTCTCTCCCCTCACTTTCTTGTTGTTCTCTTTCTTTCTCTCCCTCCATACTCCCCGTTCTCTTTCCTCTCCCCATCTCCTTCTCTCTCTATATGATTTCTTCTTTTCTCTCTCCTTCTCTCCCTCCATACTCCCCGTTCTCTTTCCTCTCCCCATCTCCTTCTCTCTCTATATGATTTCTTCTTTTCTCTCTCCTTCTCTCCCTCCATACTCCCCGTTCTCTTTCCTCTCCCCATCTCCTTCTCTCTCTATATGATTTCTTCTTTTCTCTCTCCTTCTCTCCCTCCATACTCCCCGTTCTCTTTCCTCTCCCCATCTCCTTCTCTCTCTATATGATTTCTTCTTTTCTCTCTCCTTCTCTCCCTCCATACTCCCCGTTCTCTTTCCTCTCCCCATCTCCTTCTCTCTCTATATGATTTCTTCTTTTCTCTCTCCTTCTCTCCCTCCATACTCCCCGTTCTCTTTCCTCTCCCCATCTCCTTCTCTCTCTATATGATTTCTTCTTTTCTCTCTCCTTCTCTCCCTCCATACTCCCCGTTCTCTTTCCTCTCCCCATCTCCTTCTCTCTCTATATGATTTCTTCTTTTCTCTCTCCTTCTCTCCCTCCATACTCCCCGTTCTCTTTCCTCTCCCCATCTCCTTCTCTCTCTATATGATTTCTTCTTTTCTCTCTCCTTCTCTCCCTCCATACTCCCCGTTCTCTTTCCTCTCCCCATCTCCTTCTCTCTCTATATGATTTCTTCTTTTCTCTCTCCTTCTCTCCCTCCATACTCCCCGTTCTCTTTCCTCTCCCCATCTCCTTCTCTCTCTATATGATTTCTTCTTTTCTCTCTCCTTCTCTCCCTCCATACTCCCCGTTCTCTTTCCTCTCCCCATCTCCTTCTCTCTCTATATGATTTCTTCTTTTCTCTCTCCTTCTCTCCCTCCATACTCCCCGTTCTCTTTCCTCTCCCCATCTACTTCTCTCTCTATATGATTTCTTCTTTTCTCTCTCCTTCTCTCCCTCCATACTCCCCGTTCTCTTTCCTCTCCCCATCTCCTTCTCTCTCTATATGATTTCTTCTTTTCTCTCTCCTTCTCTCCCTCCATACTCCCCGTTCTCTTTCCTCTCCCCATCTCCTTCTCTCTCTATATGATTTCTTCTTTTCTCTCTCCTTCTCTCCCTCCATACTCCCCGTTCTCTTTCCTCTCCCCATCTCCTTCTCTCTCTATATGATTTCTTCTTTTCTCTCTCCTTCTCTCCCTCCATACTCCCCGTTCTCTTTCCTCTCCCCATCTCCTTCTCTCTCTATATGATTTCTTCTTTTCTCTCTCCTTCTCTCCCTCCATACTCCCCGTTCTCTTTCCTCTCCCCATCTCCTTCTCTCTCTATATGATTTCTTCTTTTCTCTCTCCTTCTCTCCCTCCATACTCCCCGTTCTCTTTCCTCTCCCCATCTCCTTCTCTCTCTATATGATTTCTTCTTTTCTCTCTCCTTCTCTCCCTCCATACTCCCCGTTCTCTTTCCTCTCCCCATCTCCTTCTCTCTCTATATGATTTCTTCTTTTCTCTCTCCTTCTCTCCCTCCATACTCCCCGTTCTCTTTCCTCTCCCCATCTCCTTCTCTCTCTATATGATTTCTTCTTTTCTCTCTCCTTCTCTCCCTCCATACTCCCCGTTCTCTTTCCTCTCCCCATCTCCTTCTCTCTCTATATGATTTCTTCTTTTCTCTCTCCTTCTCTCCCTCCATACTCCCCGTTCTCTTTCCTCTCCCCATCTCCTTCTCTCTCTATATGATTTCTTCTTTTCTCTCTCCTTCTCTCCCTCCATACTCCCCGTTCTCTTTCCTCTCCCCATCTCCTTCTCTCTCTATATGATTTCTTCTTTTCTCTCTCCTTCTCTCACTCCATTCTCTCTTTTCTCTCTCTTCTCTGTCATTCTCTCTCTCCTTCTGTCATTAAAATGCTTTTCATTAACCCAGGGCAGATCTCAAGGTGCCTACAGGTCAGGCACAGAAATAGCACAACATGATATAGAAACTACCCAGCACAAACAGCCAGTTGAAGGGAGTAAAGACACAATTATGACCACCTCGGTCTACCTTTTTTCTTTGCATTCAGCATTTCATCTCTCTTTTTCCCTTTCTCTAAGTCTACATTCAGCATTTCATCTCTCTCTCTCTCTTGCTCCGTGTCCCCCCCCCTTTTTCCCTTTCTCTAAGTCTACATTCAGCATTTCATCTCTCTCTCTCTCTTGCTCCGTGTCCCCCCCCCTTTTTCCCTTTCTCTAAGTCTACATTCAGCATTTCATCTCTCTCTCTCTCTTGCTCCGTGTCCCCCCCTCTTGTTCCCTTTCTCTAAGTCTACATTCAGCATTTCATCTCTCTCTCTC
Organism: Oncorhynchus clarkii lewisi; assembly: GCF_045791955.1. Lineage (NCBI taxonomy): Eukaryota > Metazoa > Chordata > Actinopteri > Salmoniformes > Salmonidae > Oncorhynchus > Oncorhynchus clarkii. The sequence goes on from NC_092151.1 coordinate 38,047,294, forward strand.
TCTTGCTCCGTGTCCCCCCCTCTTGTTCCCTTTCTCTAAGTCTACATTCAGCATTTCATCTCTCTTGTTCCCTTTCTCTAAGTCTACATTCAGCATTTCATCTCTCTCTCTCTCTTGCTCCGTGTCCCCCCCCCTTTTTCCCTTTCTCTAAGTCTACATTCAGCATTTCATCTCTCTCTCTCTCTTGCTCCGTGTCCCCCCCTCTTGTTCCCTTTCTCTAAGTCTACATTCAGCATTTCATCTCTCTCTCTCTCTTGCTCCGTGTCCCCCCCTCTTGTTCCCTTTCTCTAAGTCTACATTCAGCATTTCATCTCTCTCTCTCTCTTGCTCCGTGTCCCCCCCCCTTTTTCCCTTTCTCTAAGTCTACATTCAGCATTTCATCTCTCTCTCTCTCTTGCTCCGTGTCCCCCCCTCTTGTTCCCTTTCTCTAAGTCTACATTCAGCATTTCATCTCTCTCTCTCTCTTGCTCCGTGTCCCCCCCCCTTTTTCCCTTTCTCTAAGTCTACATTCAGCATTTCATCTCTCTCTCTCTCTTGCTCCGTGTCCCCCCCTCTTGTTCCCTTTCTCTAAGTCTACATTCAGCATTTCATCTCTCTCTCTCTCTTGCTCCGTGTCCCCCCCTCTTGTTCCCTTTCTCTAAGTCTACATTCAGCATTTCATCTCTCTCTCTCTCTTGCTCCGTGTCCCCCCCCCCCTTTTTCCCTTTCTCTAAGTCTACATTCAGCATTTCATCTCTCTCTCTCTCTTGCTCCGTGTCCCCCCCCCTTTTTCCCTTTCTCTAAGTCTACATTCAGCATTTCATCTCTCTCTCTCTCTTGCTCCGTGTCCCCCCCTCTTGTTCCCTTTCTCTAAGTCTACATTCAGCCCTCTATATAGTCCTTGACCCTGCCCTTCACCCACTCCAGCTCTCAAGCCATTCTCTGGCAGCAGGCAGTCTTTGCATGCCAGAGCTTGGCCTGTGTCCCATGGCATCACGTTGCCAGAAGGTGACAAGGTCACTGTGGTCAGACAATGGCCTTGTCTGTAGTTTAGCACAGAACAGGGAAGGGCTGGTTCTGAGAGACCGTAATGGCTGAAGTGATGCCTGAGTGATCTTCCTTACACACACACAGAGAGACAGAGAGACAGACAGACAGAGAGACAGACAGAGAGACAGACAGACAGACAGACAGACAGACAGACAGACAGGACACTGGAGGGCCTAGACACACAGTGCGACTTCCACTCCCTCATTTCATTCCTGGGCCCTTCCTCAAACCTGCTGGGACCATATGCCACAGGGAACAAAACAGGAAGACTGATTTATAACCAGCACAGTCAGCAAAGAGACTCATTGAAATATACCGCAAGGTTTAATTCTGCATTCTGTGCAGAGAGAATGCAAGGCCATGCCACGCAGTCTCCTCTTATTTCTATGGGATGTGATATGAACTGTGGTAGAGATGAAAAATTCATTCCCAGGGTGTCATGGAAACGGAGGCTCACTGTACTGTTGCAAAAGGTGGCAAAAAAAGGCTGCTGTGCTACCCTAGCTCCAAACCTCACCTTTCTGCAAATTACCAGGTAGATAACGCTCGATTGATGCATTCAGCATCAAATTTGTGACAAGGTCGGAATTATTTTGGTCAAAGGGGTAATATTGGAAATATTGTTGTCGTTGACGGATTGAGATCGTATTTATGTGTGCATTCTTGTGGGGTGAGTTGTTGTACAGTGCATTCGGAAAGTATCCAGACCCCTTTCTCCACATTTTGGTACATTACAGCCTTATTCTAAAATGGATTAAATAAAAAATATGTCTCATCAATCTATAGACAATTCCCCATACCCCCAAAGCAAAAACTAATTTTAAGACATTTAAAAATATATATCATTTAAATACCTTATTTACATAAGTACTCAGCCCTTCGCTATGAGGCTCGAAATTGAGCTCAGGTGCATCCTGTTTCCATTGACCATCCTTGAGATGTTTCAAAAACTTGATTGGAGTCCACCTGTGGTAAATTCAATTGATTGGACATGATTTGGAAAAGGCACACACCTGTCTATATAAGGTCCCACGGTTGACAGTGCATGTTAGAGCAAAAACCAAGCCATGAAGTCGAAGGAATTGTCCGTAGAGCTCAGAGACAGGATTGTGTCGAGGCACAGATCTGGGGAAGGGTACCAAAACATTTCTTCAGCATTGAAGGTCTCCAAGAACACATTGGCCTCCATCATTTTAAAAGCCTGTTTTTGCTTTGTCATTATGTGGTATTGTGTGTAGATTGATTAAGGGAAAAAAAACAATTTTATCAATTTTAGAATAAGGCTGTAACGTAACAAAACGTGGAAAAAGTCAAGGGGTCTGAATACTTTCTGAATGCACTGTTTACTGCTGTTCATACATTTATAGAAACATATATTTGCCTTTTCCTCTCATTTTCTTCTCCTATCTGCTCTTTTCTCATCATCCGCTTTCTTCAATTTCCCCCTTGTTATTATCTCCCCCTTTCCACTGCAGCTCCTTCTTACCCATCTCTCTTTCTTCTCTCTTCTCCTTCTCTTGCTCTGGACAAAAAGCCATTTTGGTGCTTGATTGGAGAATGATGCTGCTACTTACAGAGTCCCTCCATCAGTGACGAGGGAGGAGAGGAGAGGGGGAAGAGAAAAAGCTCAGGAGGAGTAGTGGCTCCCTGGGGGCGCTGTAGCCATGATGGGTGAGCTGTCAAACGCCCCATTGTCCAAATTACCCAGCAAGCACTGTTTCGCCACCCGGGACTAATTTACGGTGCGGTGTGGCACAGCCATCGTTCTCAGAGAGAGAGACTGGGAGGAGGATAAATACTAGGAGATACTGTGTAGAGCCCTAGGTTATGTGACGCCCCTCACAGAGACTCTACAGGATGGTAGCCAAATCATCTCTCCTCTCGCTCTACAGGTCTCCTTCTCAACCCTTAGCACAGCGTCTACTGCCGGGTACACCGGCTACAGCAAACAGCAGGTCAGGGTGCTCTCTGTTCAATGTGCTTCATTACAGAGCTAGCCAGCCTCTCTGATGCATGTCACTGCCCCAATGACTAGCACACAGAGCTGGTCTCTGTCTGAGCACGGTAACATCCTCAAATAATGAACACCACCCACTCACACGTACAGTAACCAGTAGGTCTACACAGTGTTGCTGCTTTAAAGTGTCCCTCCCTCGTGGACAGATCTGGTTCCAGGCTTGCCTGCTACTCGGGCCTAATTATGGCCGTAGCCACGGTACCCTCCAAAAACACTGGTGCCCCTGCTACTCCGGCCTCCTCTTGTCACATCCCTGGGTGCCCAGGGGCAGACGGGGGCACAACCCTACCCTGGCGTGGGCTGCCGAGCGAATCGGAAGCTGTCAGAGGAGACGAGTCACACCCTCTAACCCCTGGCTGTGCCCAATGGCTGCAGGTGTAACACACAGAGCTCTAATTGGCCCAGAGCAGCAAGAAGAGCGATACTGAGAAAGCTTGAGGAACACAAAGACAGGGAGAGAGGGACAAACAGACCCTGAACACTGCCTATTTCATATTATATTCACAATTTTATTTTATTTTTTATTTAACTGTTTAATAGGCAAGTCAATTAAGAACAAATTCTTATTTACAAAGATGGCCAAATCCTAAACCGGATGATGCTGGGCCAATTGTGCCCCGCCCTATGGGGGACTCCCCCAATCACGGGCCGGTTGTGATACAGCCTGGAATCGAACCAGAGTCTGCAGTGACCGTCTAAGAACTGAGATGCAGCGCCTTAGACTGCGCCACTCAGGAGCCCATGTATACTGTATTCAGGACAAAATATTTTATCAGGCATAATGTAGTTTCACAAACAGGTTCCGGTCATAGTATACACTGCTCTGAAATTCTAATACCCCCACCACAATAGCTATGCCATTTCTCTAATATTTATTGAGAGTATGGTCAGTCATTTATCTGCGAAAAGACCCGGTAACATTTTACCAGGAATTAGTCTCTGTCTTGGAATGTTCAAATTCAACTATTTATATTCTCCTGTGATATACAAACAGTCTGCTAGGCTCCGTCACGCTGTCCTCATGCAGCCAGCCGTCTCTTTTAGTATTCAGGGCCATAGTGGAAACTACACGCTATT
>NC_092151.1:38056416-38086416 GCF_045791955.1 Oncorhynchus clarkii lewisi
TAAAGACATTTAAATACTGGAGATGGGATGCATGCTCTGTGGGATTCGTGTAAGTGGGTGTTCTCGTTCAGTGTGTTGTGGATCTGTTGTACCTGGCTGATGGGAACAAATGGTTTGTGAATGCCCTGAGCAGAGAGGGAGGAAGGAGGAGGAAGAGGAGAACAAAGCCTGCTGAGAGAGCCTAGAGGTCTGGGAGTAGGAGGAAAAGAGAGAAGGGAGACAGAGAGAGAGAGAGAGAGAGAGAGAGAGAGAGAGAGAGAGAGAGAGAGACAGAGAGGCAGAGAGGCGGAGAGAGGGAGAGGGAGACTAGAGGTTGGAGGAGGCGGCTCTGGAGGAAACAGATGAGGAGGAGGGTTAAATGCTGCTGCTGCAGAGATGCCACTGTCACCACAGAGCGAAATAGAGAGAGAGAGGGGGGGGGCAGACTATATCTGAGTGAGCATAGGAGTAAGAGAGAGCAAGTGCATCTCTTAAAAAACAAAGTGCACCAAAACACACACACTAGAAAATCATCCCTGAATAAATACACTCCTTTAAACCTCTCCACTACATTGTTCCCCCCCAACCTCCTCTCACCCACTCTCTCTCTCTTTCTTCTATCTCTCTTTCTCCCTTTCCCTCACACTCCTCTCAGTTCGACCTTTCTCCAGTGGAAGAGGATCCTGGCCGCTCCCGCTCTTTCCCTCTCCCTCATGCATTAATGATCTGTGGTGATGAGAGTAGCGGAGAGGGCATCTTGTCAGGCCTGTCTGCCTCCCAGTCATCTGACCTCTCCCAAGGACAGAGCACCACAGGCCATACAGACAGGCTAAACAGGCCACAGATAGACATGGAGAGCTCCAGTCTGCAGGCTAACCCTTCTCATCTTCCATACCCTCTAACCATGACCTGGCAGATACTGATGGGGGCAGAAATGAGCCCACTTCGGAGGAGACAGACACCAGACAGTCACAAACACACCCAGAGTCTCCTATTCCATAAGCTGCTGTACACTCAATAGCTATAACACTCAACTCCCTTCAAAGGCTCTGTACATAGTCAATCAGGAAGTCCCCATGCTGATATGTCTATCGAGTTAGAGTACATTTCCCAACAGAGAAAGAGATAAAGAGAGAGAGCGCGAGAGAAAGAGAGAAAGAGAGAGAGAGCGAGAGCAAGACAGAGAAAGAGAGGAGAGAGAGGAAGAGAGAGAAGCAGAGAGAGCTAGAGAGAGAGAGAGAAAGAAAGAAGAAAGAGGGAGGGAGAGAGAAAGAGAGAGAGAGAGGAATAGAGAAGAGCGAGAAAGAGAGAAGAGAGAGAAAGAGAGAGCGAGAATGAGACGAGAGAGAGAGAGAAAGGGAAAGAGGGAGAGCGAGAGCAAGAGAGCGAGCGAGAGAGAGTGAGAGAGAGAGGGATGCAGCAGGAGACTTGTTCTGTTCTTGTTTCCTCTAGTGGTAATGCTGGTTTTGAACTGCAGGATTGGCCCCAACTCCAACCTCATCCAATTCCCTGATTTCTCCTCTTCCTCACAAATTGTCCATCAGACCATGCAGTTTAGTTCCCCCTACAATACAGACATGGTTGCCTCCACGGTGTCCTCTGACAATCACACTGGAGATTGGAGCATTTCTAGTTTTCCCTTCCTCAATATTGAGGACGAAAGAAAATCAGGTAGCAGTATTGTCTCCAGTGGGATATTCGCTTTTCTTCAGTCCCTCACACTCTCTTGTTCTGAGCTGAAGCAAAGGCCTAGTCTTATCAGACGGTGTAGAAGAGAGCATAAAGAATGAGAGAGAGGAGGAAAGGAATGCAGAGACTTTGTTAGATGAACAGAGCTAAGATAAAACAGTACAGTATTACCTCCAATTACCTGGGAAATTCGATAGTACTTCAACTAATATGAGGTATAAGCATTTCACACAGAGACAGTAGACTATAATATAGTCAACAGTTGCTACCAGTCACTGGCTCTTTTACAGAGGCTTAATACATCAAGTGGGGATGTTATTCCTTTCATACTGTGAATTCAGAAAACTACAATTCCCAACAAACCAAATATATTGCCTTTGTTGTTTTAAGTATTTTGTTTTGTTTTTGTGTCTAAAATGTCTCCACATCTTTTGAGCCTTACTGGGATAAAAAATACTTTGGTTTTCCTTGGAATAAAACCGGAATTGTAATAATATATCTCTTTGGAGTGAGTGTCTCTCCCTGTCACCTGCCGGGACAGATTTCCCAGAAGCCTCCTTGTGATGCGTCCTGGCAGCTGCAGAGAGAGATCTGTGCAGGATGAAGAGACTTCTCCCCTCTCCTCCCTGCTCCCTCCACCACAGCAGCACAGCGTTCCACAGTGCTCCATACCCAAATATTTGACTTTGCCTGTGATCCAGAGGCCTTTAACGCTTCTAGCCCACTGATCTCTGCTTTCAAAGCGGGTGTTTAAAACACGTCTGACAGAGCAAGCAGCATCCCTAGTAAACTTGGGAGGGAAAGAGGGAGAGATGAAAGGAATGAGGGAGCGCGAGAGAGAGAGAGAAAGAGAGAGAGAGAGAAAAAGAGAGAGAAAGACTATAGAGATACACTGTAGGTAGACAGAGACAGAGAGAGAGAGAGAGAGAGAGAGAGAGTGAGAGAGAGAGAGAGAAAAGAGAGAAAAAGAGAGAGAGAAAGAGAGAGAAAGACTATAGAGATACTGTAGGTAGACAGAGAGAGAGAGACTAAAGAGATATATTGTAGAGAGAGAGAGAGACTAAAGAGATATATTGTAGAGAGAGAAAGAGAGAGAGAGAGAAAGAGACAAGTTAAGATAAGAGGCATTGACATTATCTTTCATATCATCAAAAACAGAATTATTGTTTGTCTGCTTGGGAAATTATTTGACATGGTACTGTAGGTTCTAATGTCATCTCATTGTTGTCTTCAGATGTTTTTACAACATTACAGATAAAACAGACGTTCAGAGGTGAAAAGGCATCAGATATGACAATGACATCAGATACCTTGGTGTCTGATGTCAAGGCGTCCACATTTACCAGCCAAAATAGTTCGGAAGAGTCCATCCATATATTACGTTTTGTTCGTTTTGGACTTCGGTTAGTTCTTTTTGGGCTGTTCAGGAACACGTCGTTTGTTTTTGGACGCAAGCCGAAGTTCAGAGCCGAAGTCTACGCCCCTTCGTCGGTGATTGGCCAACAGTAGGGATTCTTCAATCAAGTCTTTGTTGTCATTCAACGAGAGACAACTCGTTTTCATGACCATTTTATCATAGAGAAATACTGCACCAAACATCTTAGTTGGATGTAAAATCTCCTCAGCAATTAATGACATATTTCTTGAGTTATTTCTTGAGTTATCTTACATTGATTCTGACTATTTTGAGGAAGTACTGGCTATGGCGACTCAAAATGGACAAACAGTACTATTGCCGCTATTTTGTTTTTCAAGCAAAGGTCTTTTAAGGAAGTATGCGGCCAGCCAAACTGAAGCATGCTGACGCCTTTAATGTCTCTTTGAACACTCCTACACACACACACACACACACACACACACACACACACACACACACACACACACACCCTCATAGAGAAGTAATTTTGACAATTGACAAGTGTGAAGATACAAATAACCTTTAAAAACAGTTGTAGAACCCAGAGAAGTGTATCCTCCTAAAACCATCTCAAAATGAGTGCATACAAATGGAGTCAGTCTTATTCAGTCTTTATCAGTATTGTGGGATTGATGCACGTACCAGAGAGGGGTGCTGGTCACCACATGAGCCCCCTCTCCTCAACCAATGACTATCACACCAACCAATGATGGAGACTACGTCACAGCACCATCAACTCCAACTCACCCATTACACTCCACACATATGTACGAATACACACACGTTTCAAAATGTTATACATCCCCCCTCCCTCTATGAAATGCGTGACCTGATGTGTTATATGAGTGACAGACAGGGGCAGGGAAATGCACAGTGTGCATGACACGGGGGTAAACACTGGGGCAAGAGAGAGGGGGCGAGAGCAACGACAATATGACAAGAGATAGGAGGAGAAAGTGAGAGAGAGAGAGAGAGAGAGAGAGAGAGAGAGAGAGAAAGAAAAGCACAGAGAGAGAGAGAGAGAGAGAGACTTCTTCACAGGCTGGTGGTTTCAGCCAGCACCATCAGCCCCCACGTCCTCACCAGACTGTCTTCTCCCCAACCTCCCTCTCTCCCCTCCTTTCTCCAGCCCTCCCTGGGCCAGACAGCTGTGATTAATGGTGTGTCTGCTGAGGCGGGGTCCACCACTCCTGACTACACTAAACATTATCATAACTTTTCAGCTCTTATCGGAGCAGAGAGAATATTGGGAGCCCCGGGGACAAGATTTATGTCCAGTGGCTTGCCAACCATTCAACCTGCACCACCACAACCTAACAGCCTATTTCCATTTAACTGCAGCACTTTAAAACTAGTGTGTTTAAAAAATGGCTCCTGAGGGGGGAAACATGGCCGACAGTGGATTCAGATTAGTAACAATAGTGGAGAAATGACACTGATGAAACGACACTGCCTACTGTCATATTACCCCCTCATAAGGAAATCATTCACACCATGTTGAAACTACAAGGTAATACTGTGTTCCATTCCCATTCTAACGTATACAGGCAATACTCCGCCTGAATGTAAACCCCACCACACAGCGGTGGTATTATATTTTACGGCTGTATTTTACTAATGTGTTTTTAATACATGTAATATTCTTGCTTCAATATGTGCCGTGCCACGTGTCAACAGCAGCATCATAATAAAAGGCAATATAACAGGAGAGTTTCACACTGTCTTCCTATCATCCGTTCCCCCAGGAGCCATGAGTGTTTATATTACTGTACATTACCCTCTCTCTGCTGTCATTATCTCCTACACACAGGGATGAGTGGCTCCCAGCCCTCCCAACCACCACTAACGCTTTATTCTCTCACATAGGAGGAGGAGGGACTGAGGCTGCATAGACTTTGTACAGTATGATATACACACTGGAGAAACACCCATTCCCATACCCACATACTCATTGGAGCACACACGCATATAGGCAACCCCCTTATATAAGAGCCATCCACATCCATGCAACCACCCCACATGAACGCCCCACACACATTAGACCCCTTCCTTTTTCAGAGCGTGATCGCGATGAACGTGTGAGCCGCTTGGAGCTCTGAAGTGTCACGCCGTAAAAATGCAATTTGGCTGCAGACGGTTCGCTGGAGATTTGGGCTGGGCTGTGGGGTTCTGCTGGGGGGGGGGGGGGGGGGGGGGGGTGAGTAATCAGGGGAGGGTGAGAGGGGCTGCAGCGCTTAAGGGTACTATACCCTAACTGCCTCCTCGTCTCCCATGGGCAACACTTTCACATTACAACAGAGAGAGGGGAGGGGGCTAGAGAGAGGGGGGAGAGAGAGAGGAGGGAGAGAGAGAGAGAGGGGGGCTAGAGAGAGGAGGGAGAGAGAGAGGAGGGAGAGAGGGGGCAGAGAGAGAGAGAGGAGGGAGAGAGAGAGGAGGGCTAGAGAGAGAGGAGGGAGAGAGAGAGGGGGGCTAGAGAGAGAGGGGGGCTAGAGAGAGAGGAGGGGAGCTAGAGAGGAGGGAAAGAGAGAGAGGGGGCTAGAGAGAGAGGAGGGGGGCTAGAGAGAGGAGGGAGAGAGAGAAGGGGGCTAGAGAGAGGAGGGAGAGAGAGAGGAGGGAAAGAGAGAGGGGGGAGAGAGAGGAGGGAGAGAGAGAGGGAGAAAGAAATGGTGGCTAGAGAGAGGCAGGGGCTAGAGAGAGGGGGGAGAGAGAGGAGGGAGAGAGAAAGGGGGGCTAGAGAGAGAGGAGGGGGGCTAGAGAGAGGAGGGAGAGAGAGAGGAGGGAGAGAGAGGGGAGGGAGAGAGAGAGGGGGAGAGAGAGGAGAGGGGGGATAGAGAGAGGAGGGAGAGAGAGAGGGGGGAGAGAGAGGGGAGGGGGGAGAGAGAGGGGAGGGAGAGAGAGGGGAGGGAGAGAGACAGGAGGGAGAGAGAGAGGAGGGAGAGAGAGAGGAGGGAGAGAGAGAGGGGGGAGAGAGAGAGGGGGGAGGAAGAGAGAGAGGAGGGAGAGGAGGGAGAGAGAGAGGAGGGAGAGAGAGAGGAGAGAGAGGGGAGGAAGAGAGAGAGGAGGGAGAGAGAGAGGTGTAGATGGGTGGAAAGTGTGATGGGGAAAGTAGAGGTTGAAGACAAAGGTGAAGGAAAGACTCCCTCTCAAGACACAAGCCATATAAATCCATAACCTTGAAACCCATTCCACTCTGCCATCAGTGGAATTGATCAAGAAAGCCAGTGGTTATACGTTACAGAATATGCATTCAGTATTAAACAGCTCCATTCAGCTTCCATTTATGACGTATCTTTCTGTACCATGTACCGTACATTTCTGTTCCTGTACATTTCCATGTGTGTTGTGGCTGCCAGGCAATGTGCATATGTGGCGTTGCTAGCGTAGCTACATCACCTCAGGGCCCTGCTGCCACCCAGCATAGTGCAGTCCGTGCCAGGGGCCATTAAGGCTCCACATACCCCTTAGCCACAGAGAGCTCCTGATGTGATGACTCTCTGCTGGAGAGAGAGTGGAGTCCTCCAGTCACTTCCCAATGCACAGCCCGAGTGCCACTGCAATCTGTTGTGACAAAGTGCCCCAAACTTGACAAATTGCTTTTTGTGAAGAGGGTACATGCACTTATTCATAGTCGTGTATATATATATATATATACACACTTTGTTTTTTAAAGAAGAAAACACAAAATCACAGCTGTTGTCTTTGCTGAAGTAAAGAGACTTAAAGTTATTTTTAACAAGCAGACTAGAATCAGGAGTGATTCATCCACCTCTTAGTGGCCACGCCTCTTGTTTTGTTTTCTTGAGATTGAAGGAGGAGATAAATCAAAGTGTCGTGACCTGAATCAACATTGAGGCCTTTTGATATTAAACTGAACCAGATGTACAGTTGGACCTCCATCTATGTTCACCCAACATCAGCCCATACAGAAGGCCACCAGGTGTCCACCAACCTCTGAGGACATAAAACATTTTACAGCTAGCTAAAAGGTCATGACCTCATTGAAACCCCTGAGGCTACATCACAGACAGACAGGGGTCAGCTAATGAAGCATGCAGGAAGACTTTACCTCCAATCAACCCCTGTTGACCCTCCTCTTGCTCACTTCGATACACGTCTCTATTCTACATGTTCTATCTAGTTGCTAAGGGTTGTAGGCCAGAGTGCAGACCAGGTGCTCTATAATATTTCCTGTGATTCATCCATGCACACATCCTCCATTTTCCCAATGTTTTCTCTGGTGAAGTGAGTCTGGTATGCATTATGAATGGCCTGCTTATAGTATTCTCCAAAAGCATCCAGCCCGCTTTTGACGAAGGAAAGACACTGTGCTCACTCAACGTGCATCATCAGCACACAACTTTGTTTTTCTTTCTCAGTTCAGGCAGTTCGACTCCAGTAGTGATAATTACACTTCTGATTGTACTGCTCATCCCTCCTCTCTCATCCCTCCTTCCTCTCATCCCATCTCTCTCCAGCTCTCCACTAAGCTCATCAAGCACATCTGTTCGCAGCACCACCGAACAAGGAGCACATTAACAAACAAACAGACAACAATTAGTCTCCTTTTGAAGCCTTCCATGTGCTCCATTAGGGGAATGCCGGGATGTGATTGGATGATCAGAGTAGGGCTGGGCGATATGGCCAAAATGTCATATCACAGTATTTTTCAAGTTTTCTGACAGTATTTAATGTTTTTGAATAATAAGAGTTGTTAATGTGCTTTATGAGTGGTGTGTGACTCAACAGTGGCAACACATACATTCTAAGTGATTTTAATGAGTCTTTCTCCATTCGAATTGTTTTATACTGTTCAAATCAACTTCAAACCCAAACTGTTTTCTACATTTCCAATTTCTGAATTTCCTGCACTCATTTGAGATCGTTTCCACACTGCCACGTAGGGCTGCACAATATGCGCAAAAAGATCTAGGCCTGATTTTAACCAAATGTTGCAATTGCGATTAGATCAAAACACTTAGGTGAACTGTTGGAATCATGGAAATAGAATGATTATTCTAATTCTATAGTTAGAATCTAAAAAAAATGTAGCACTTTGAATACACTGTTGTTTGACATGACAACAAATTAAGATGCCAGGGAGGAGTTATTGTGACAGGGTAGGAACCAAAGTGTTGGTCAGTGTTTCCTAGGGGGTCCCTATAATATATGGATACATGAAATGTTTTCTCTTTACTTAATGTAGCTAACATGTTCATGCTTCGCCTATTCCTCTTTGATTGAGAAGATACTGTTGCACAAGCAACATGCTGATTTAGGTCTACTTCATCACTGGTATAGGGCTTTAGCTAGCTACGTTTGCTCTTAAACGCTAGTGAAACCAAATGCATGCTTTTGAACCGTTCGCTGCCTGCACCCGCACGCCCGACTAGCATCACCACCCTGGATGGTTCCGACCTAGAATATGTGGACATCTATAAGTACCTAGGTGTCTGGCTAGACTGTAAACTCTCCTTCCAGACTCATATCAAACATCTCCAATCTAAAATCAAATCTAGAGTCGGCATTATATTTCACAACAAAGCCTCCTTCACTCACGCCGCCAAACTTAACCTAGTAAAACTGACTATCCTACCGATCCTCGACTTCGGCGAGGGTCATCTACAAAATAGTTTCCAATACTCTACTCAGCAAACTGGATGCAGTTTATCACAGTGCCATCCGTTTTGTTACTAATGCACCTTATACCACACACCACTGCGACCTGTATGCTCTAGTTGGCTGGCCCTCACTACATATTCGTCGCCAAACCCACTGGCTCCAGGTCATCTACAAGTCCATGCTAGGTAAAGCTCCGCCTTATCTCAGTTCACTGGTCACGATGGCAACACCCACCCGTAGCACGCTCTCCAGAAGGTGTATCTCACTGATCATCCCTAAAGCCAACACCTCATTTGGCCGCCTTTCCTTCCAGTTCTCTGCTGCCTGTGACTGGAACGAATTGCAAAAATCGCTGAAGTTGGAGACTTTTATCTCCCTCACCAACTTTAAACATCTGCTATCTGAGCAGCTAACCGATCGCTGCAGCTGTACATAGTTCATCGGTAAATAGCCCACCCAATTTACCTACCTCATCCCCATACTGTTTTTATTTATTTACTTTTCTGCTCTTTTGCACACCAGTATCTCTACCTGCACATGACCATCTGATCATTTATCACTCCAGTGTTAATCTGCTAAATTGTAATTATTCGCCTACCTCCTCATGCCTTTTGCACACAATGTATATGGACTCTTTAAAAAAAAATATATATACTGTGTTATTGACTTGTTTATTGTTTACTCCATGTGTAACCCTGTGTTGTTGTCTGTTCACACTGCTATGCTTTATCTTGGCCAGGTCGCAGTTGTAAATGAGAACTTGTTCTCAACTAGCCTACCTGGTTAAATAAAGGTGAAATAATTTTTTATATTTTTTTAAATAGTATGTTGATTAGCTAGCTAGCTAGCCAGCTAACTAGCGATTAGTGTTAGCGGCAAACACGATTTAGCCACAACTTGCTAAGAAAATATAAAATAGCTGTTTGCAAATGTAAGAAACAAACGAATAGCGCTTGAAATGTTTTATTAAGAAGCACAACGGAAACAGCATCCTTGTCGTCAACATTGTTGCATCACCATGCAAACTGAACGCAAGTGTCTTGTGGTCGAACAACAACTCCTTGAGTGACAGGGGACGGGGCTACGTCTGTTTGGAAAGCGGCAAGGAGAGAGCAGAGAGAGTTGACTCAAATAGCGTTTTTTGTATCACATAAACAAAAACCAAACAATCAAATACCGTTAGGGAGCACTACTCTGCCATCCTACAGAGCCAGCATGCAGTCTTTACACCACTTACCTTCTACAGGATTATGACGGGAATGGACACTCGAAGTTAATGACTGGTGCTGAAGACACCAAGGATAATGAAGTCTGAGGATTGTAGTTGCTGTGTTATATTGTTTGATGTATTTTCAGACATTTATTTCATTTACAAATCTAATTGAATTTAATTCGGTCATGGTGGAATTTTATCCCGCCGTTGCCACAGCGACAGACGTGAAGAATGTGAGCTGATCCAGAGCTGTCAGTCACGCTGCATTAGAGGGGGTCAAGACACAGCTGGGGGTCAGAGGTTAACCCCATTACGAGCTGGGGCTCCTCTCTTTCACCTCGACCCTCCTCTCCGTCTGTCTGTCACAGTCCGTCTTCTCCTCTCAGGGTCCTAAATTAACTTTTGGGTTTGACAACCAATAATGGCCTTGGTTATAAGCAGAGTTTAAAACCCTCAGCCAGACCCTGGTCTTACCATGACTTCCTCTTGAAACACAAGCATAGCTCTGACTCTAGGCTTCCCCCTTTCAATATCCCTGGTGAGCATAACAATTAACTCTGAATTCCCTCCTGTCTTTTCTTTCCCAATACTCAACTATTCCCAATACCAACAGACTCCTGAACAGCTTTTAACCCCAATCCATGAGTGCTAAATAGCTAGAAAAATGGCTATACGGACTATCTGACTTGACACAATTTTATTTGTATTCTTGCACTGTCTTTATGTACTCTCACAGGACTCTACACACTGACACTCCAACACACAGACACACGCACACACATACACTCACTTAATTTGCTCACACACATAACACACACAGACATTTATACTGACTCTACACACACGCACACACACACTCACATACAATCATAATTTACGCTGCTGCTACTCTGTCTATCATATATCCTGATGCCTTGTCACCTTACCCCTATACATATCTACAGTTGAAGTCGGAAGATTACATACACTTAGGTTGGTCATTAAAACTTGTTAACAAATTTCTTGTTAACAAACTATAGTTTTGGCAAGTCGGTTAGGACACCTAATTTGTGCATGACACAAGTAATTTTTCCAACTGTATCACAATTCCAGTGGGTCAGAAGTTTACATAAACTAAGTTCACTGTGCCTTTAAACAGCTTAGAAGCTTCTGATAGGCTAATTGACATAATTTGAGTCAATTGGAGGTGTACATGTGGATGTATTTCAACGCCTACCTTCAACCTCAATGCCTCTTTGCTTGACATCATGGGAAAATCAAAAGAAATCAGCCAAGAACTCAGAAAAAGAATTGTAGACTCCACAAGTCTGATTCATCCTTGGGAGCAATTTCCAAACGCCTGAAGGTACCACGTTCATCTATACAAATAATAGTACGCAAGTATAAACACCATGGGACCACGCAGCCATCATACCGCTCAGGAAGGAGACGCATTCTGTCTCCTGGAGATGAACGTACTTTGGTGCAAAAAGTGCAAATCAATCCCAGAACAACAGCAAAGGATATTGTGAAGATGCTGGAGGAAACAGGTACAAAAGTATCTATTTCCACAGTAAAACAAGTCCTATATCAACCAAGCCGCACTGCTAACACAGCGCGCATCCAACCCGGAAGCCAGCCGCACCAGTGTGTCGGAGGAAACACCGTGCACCTGGCAACCTTGGTTAGCGCGCACTGTGCCCGGCCCACCACAGGAGTCGTTGGTGCACGATGAGACAAGGATATCCTTACCGGCCAAACCCTCATTAACCCGGACGACGCTATGCCAATTGTGCGTCGCCCCACGGACCTCCCGGTCGCGGCCGGTTACGACAGAGCTTTGGCGCGAACCCAGAGTCTCTGGTGGCACAGCTGGCGCTGCAGTACAGTTCCCTTAACCACTGCGCCACCCGGGAGGCCTGTTTGACCTAAGTTAAACAATTTAAAGGCAATGCTACCAAATACTAATTGAGTTTATGTAAACTTCTGACGCACTGGGAATGTGATGAAAGAAATAAAAGCTGAAATAAATAATTCTCTACTATTATCCTGACATTTCACATTCTTAAAATAAAGTGGTGATCCTAACTGACCTAAAACAGGGAATTTTTACTAGGATTAAATGTAAGGAATTGTGAAAAACTGAGTTTAAATGTATATGGCTAACTTTCGACTTCAACTGTACCTCCATCACTCCAGTATCCCTGCACATTGTAAAGATGGTACTGGAACTGACTGACCCTGTCTATAGTTTACTTACTTCTCGGGTTCTTCTTATATCTTTTTTTTTTCTCCTGTGCTTTTGTTCGACCATGTGTTATTTTTAGTGCTACATTGATATTGATTACTGTATTGATGGTTTAGAACAAGAAATGTGTTTCAGTGCACGTGACATAAAAACTTTAAACTTTCCTCTCATCCCCCTGCACTCTCTTTTCCTTCACTCCCCTCCCTCGCGTTCCCCATTCTCCACTCCTCCTCTCCTTCTATCCTCTGCTCATTATTTAATTTTTGATGAGAGGGGGGACTGGGAGTACTAACCCCAGTGCACTCACAGGCCCAAGCCTGGCCTGCTTTAATATTTCATGGAGATGTGCAATAACACCAAACACACACACAGAGAGACACACACACACACAGAAGCACACACACAAGCACACTGCCTGTGGGCGTACTGTAGCGCTGAGAGGTGGCGGGGAGAGCAGGTGTCGTTGGCGAATGCTAATTGAACTTGTCCATGGGTCAGTAAGCCTTCCTGTTCCCCCCGAACCGTCGTGAACAGATACTTCCTGCCGGCCTGGGAGAGGGGCTGTTAGAAGGGCTCTACGGCTGTATGGCTGGGGGCATCCATTTCCCTCTCTAGTACCAAGCCTCTTCATAGGTATTACTGTATTAGTAGTTATGGGAGAGATGGAGCCTCTGAGCCACATGATGAGTAGGATTACATAGAGCTGTCAATCATTGACTGCTATCATCTAACAGCAGGCCAAAGAGATGGAGGATGACTCAGGGATTTTCTCAACGCACAGTCTGATTCAATCAACTTCCTTCACAATCACCTGGCTGAGTCCATTACTTCCACAGTCACATGATCTGGAGGCCTGCATATCTTCTCAGCATGTTTTGATTCGTTCTATTTCAATACTACATGACCCGTTGTTGTGCCCTTCCACATGTACATCCCTACAGTCTACCAGTCCTATCAATCTCTATTCTCCCATTATGGATGGAGAGGCAGAATGATCCTGACACCCTCGTTATAATATAAATGAGAATATGTGTGTGATAGGCAATAACACACACGGTGTTAGGCCTCATTCAGTTTGTAGATGAGATTATGCAGGTACAGCGAGGTCATGTAAGCCAATCCCCTCGGCCCATTACAACAGCGCTCATGCATCTCTCATCATTATAGCACCCCTCCCATTATGCAAGCCCTCCTTCCCTCCCCCAGGTGTGTGCGGTCTGCCTGGTGCCTGGCCCATGTATCATTCATACGGTTATAGTGCATCTCTTTGTTTTACGCCGTCTCAATGGCATTAATGGCGCCATGTTATCTAGCTAGCAGCTACAGGGCCTTTACAAAATATTCACACCCCTTGACTTATTCCACATTTGTTTTGCCTTACAGCCTGAAATCAAAATGTATTACATTTAAAAAGAAATCGGTCTCTTATCTCCACAAAATAACCCCATAATGACAAAGTGAACATTTGTTTTCAGGATTTTTTTTCTCGAATTTATTGAAAATGAAATATTCCATTTAGATAAGAATTCACTGCCCTGAGTCCATATTTTGTAGAAGCACCTTTGGCAGTGATTACAGCTGTAAGTCTTTCTGGGTAAATCTCTACACCTGGATTGTGAAACAATTGCCTAGTACTCTTTTCAAAATTCTTCAAACTACGTCAAATTGGTTGTTGATCATTTATTGACAACCATTTTCAGGTCTTGCCATAGATTTTCAAGCAGCTTTAAGTCAAAACCTCTTGGTAAGCAACTCCAGTGTAGATTTGGCCTTGTGTTTTAGGTTATTCTCCTGCTGAAAGGTGAATTCAAATCCCAGTGACTGAACCAGGTTTTCCTCAAGGATTTTGCCTGTACTTAGATCCATTCCATTTCTTTTTTTTATCCTGAAATAATACCCAGTCCTTAACCCATGACAAACAGTTGAAGTCGGAAGTTTACATACAACTTAGCCAACTACATTTAAACTCAGTTTGTACAATTCCTGACATTTAATCCTAGTAAAAATTCCCTGTCTTAGGTCAGTTAGGATCACCACTTTATTTTAAGAATGTGAAATGTCAGAATAATAGTAGAGAGAATGATTTATTTCAGCTTTTATTTATTTCATTACATTTCCAGTGGGTCAGAAGTTTACATACACTCAATTAGTATTTGGTAGCATTGCCTTTAAATTGTTTAACAAGGGGTCTAGTACCTCCTGACAGAGCTGGTGTAACTGAGTCAGGTTTGTAGGCCTCCTTGGTCGCACACGCTTTTTCAGTTCTGTCCACACATTTTCTATATGATTGAGGTCAGGGCTTTGTGATGGCTACTCCAATACCTTAAATTTGTTGTCCTTAAGCCATTTTGCCATTTGGAAGTATGCTTGGGGTCATTGTCCATTTGGAAGACTCATTTGCGACCAAAGTTTAACTTCCAGACTGATGTCTTGAGATGTTGCTTCAATAAATCCACATACTTTTCCATCCTCATGAAACCATCTATTTTGTGAAGTGCACCAGTCTCTCCTGCAGCAAAGCACCCCCACAACATGATGGTGCCACCCCCATGCTTCACGGTTGGGATGGTTTTCTTCGGCTTGCAAGCCTCCCCCTTTTTCCTCCAAACATAACGATGGTCATTATGGCCAAACAGTTCTATTTTTGTTTCATCAGACCAGAGGACATTTCTCCAAAAACTATGATCTTTGTCCCCATGTGCAATTGCAAACCATAGTCTGGCTTCTTTATGGCGGTTTTGGAGCAGTGTCTTCTTCCTTGCTGAGCGGCCTTTAAGGTTATGTCGATATAGGACTCGTTTTACTGTGGATATAGATACTTTTGTACCTGTTTCCTCCAGCATCTTCACAAGGTCCTTTGCTGTTGTTCTGGGATTGATTTGCACTTTTCGTACCAAAGTACATTCATCTCCAGGAGACAGAACGTGTCTCCTTCCTGAGCGGTATGACGGCTGCGTGGTCCCATGGGGTTTATATTTGCATACTATTGTTTGTACAGATGAACGCGGTACCTTCAGGCATTTGGAAATTGCTCCCAAGGATGACCCAGACTTGTGGAGGTCTACAATTATTTTTCTGAGGTCTTGGCTGATTTCTTTTGATTTTCCCATTTTCCAAGCTGTTTAAAGGCGCAGTCAACTTAGTGTATGTAAACTTCTGACCCACTGGAATTGTGATACAGTGAATTATGAGTGAAATAATCTGTCTGTAAACAATTGTTGGATAAATTACTTGTGTCATGCACACAGTAGATGTCCTAACCAACCTGCCAAAACTATAGTTTGTTAACAAGAAATTTGTGGAGTGGTTGAAAAACGAGTTCTATTGACTCCAACCAAAGTGTGTGTAAACCTCTATGTATGTAAACCACTATGCTTGAAAGTATAGAGAGTGGTACTCAGTAATACATTGTATTGGATTTGCCCAAACATAACACTTTGTATTCAGGACAAAATGTTACTTGTTTCTCCAAATCTTTACATTACATTAGTGTCTTGCTGCAAACAGGATGCATGCTTTGGAATATCTTTATTCTGTACAGGCTTCCTTTTTTTCATTCTGTCAGTTAGGTTAGAATTGTGGAGTAACTACACTGAACAAAAATATAAACGCAAAATAACACAATTGTTAAGATTACAATTTATAAAGAAATCAGTCAATTGAAATACATTCACTAGGCCCTAATGTATGAATTTTACATGACTGGGAATACAGATATGAATCTGTTGGTAACAGATATCTTTAAAAACAAAAGTTAGGGTTGTGAATCAGAAAACCAGTCAGTATCTGGTGGGAACTGGAACACGCTGTCGTACACGTCAATCCAGAACATCCCAACTATGCTCAACGGGTGACATGTTTGGTGAGTATGCAGGCCATGGAAGAACTGGGACATTTTCAGTGTGCAGGAATTGTGTACAGATTAGAGGTCGACCGATTAATCAGAATGGCCGATTAATTAGGTCCGATTTCAAGTTTTCATAACAATCGAAAATCTGTATTTTTGGACACCAATTTGGCAATTTTTTTGGGTTGTTTTTTACACCTTTATTTAATCTTTATTTAACTAGGCAAGTCAGTTAATTAATTAAGAACACATTCTTATTTTCAATGACGGCCTAGGAACGGTTGGTTAACTGCCTCGTTCAGGGGCAGAATGACGGATTTTTACTTTGTCAGCTCGGGGGAATCAATCTGGCAACCTTACAGTTAACTCATCCAACGCTCTAACCACCTGCCTCTCATTGCACTCCACGAGGAGACATCCTGTTACGCGAATGCAGTAAGCCAAGGTAAGTTGCTAGCTAGCATTAAACTTATCTTATAAAAAACAATCAATCAATCATAATCACTAGTTAACTACACATGGTTGATGATATTACTAGTTTATCTAGCGTGTTCTGCGTTGGATATAATTGATGCGGTGCGTATCGTTGCTCCAATGTGTACCTAACCATAAACATCAATGTGTTTCTTAAAATCAATACACAGAAGTATATCTTTTTAAACCTGCATATTTAGCTAAAAGAAATACAGGTTAGCAGGCAATATTAACCAGGTGAAATTGTGTCACTTCTCTTGCATTCATTGCACGCAGAGTCAGTGTATATGCAACAGCTTGGGTCGCCTAATTTGCCAGAATTTTACGTAATTATGACTTAAACCAAATTGAACATGTTTCATTATTTATTTGAGGCTAAATTGATTTTATTGATGTATTATATTAAGTTAAAATAAGTGTTCATTCAGTATTGTTGTAATTGTCATTATTACAAATACATTTAAAAATCGGCCGATTAATCGGTATCAGACTTTTTTTTGGCCATCCAATAATCGGTGTCGGTATCGGCGTTGAAAAATCATAATCGGTCAACCTCTAGTACAGATCCTTGCAACATGGGGCCGTGCATTATCATGCTGCAAGATGAGATGATGGCAGCAGATGAATGGCACAACAATGGGCCTCGGGATCTCGTCACGGTATCTCTGTGTATTCAAAATGCCATCGATAAAATGCAATCATGTTCGTTGTCTGTAGCTTATGCCTGCCCATACCATAACCCCAGCGCCACCATAGGGCACTCTGTTCTGCCATCTGCCCAGTACAGTTGAAACTGAGATTCATCCGTGAAGAGCACACTTCTCCAGCGTGCCACTGGCCATCAAAGGTGAGCATTTGCCCACTGACAACGAACTGCAGTCAGTTCAAACCCTGGTGAGGATGGCGAGCACGCAGATGAGCTTCCCTGAGACGGTTTCTGACAGTTTGTGCAGAATCTTTATTTTTTTAATCAGGTGGATGGATTATTTTGGCAAAGGAGAAACGCTCACTAAACAGGGATGTAAACAAATTTGTGCTCAAAAGTTAAGAAAAATAATATTTTTGTGCGTATGGAATATTTCTAGGATCTTCTATTTCAGCTCATGAAACATGGAACCACCACTTTACATGTTGCATTTATATTTTTGTTCAGTGTACAATGTTGTGGATGCAGCCTCAGCTTTCTCCTATCTATCACAGCCATTAAATGCTGTAACTGTTTTAAAGTCATCATTGGTCTCATGGTGAAATCCCTGAAAAATCATGTTAAAACACTATTATTTGAGCTTGCCATAACAAAGGAATGGAATACTTATTGACTCAAGACATTTCAGCATTAAATGTTTAATAAAAGTGTAAAAATTTCGAAAACATAATTACGCTTTGACATTATGGGGTATTGTATGTAGGCCAGTGACAAACAATCTCAATTGAATCCATTTTAAATTCAGGCTGTAAAACAACAACATGTGGAAAGAGTCAAGGGGTGTGAAAACTGAAGACACTGCAGCAACTATACTTGAGATTTAACAAAGTGTAACGAAAATATTTATTTTAGAGGTACAGTAGTCTTACCTGTAGATGACACAATCGTGGTAGGTGAGGAGAAGAGGATCCAGACATGGAACAAAGAAGGGAAAAAATTAATTAGTCTGAGAAAAATTTGAATAAATATCAAGCTCAGGCAATTTCCATTTCCACGCCAAACTATCTGAATATCAAAATGCTTTTTCAATGCATTCTGTCATTACAATGTCTAATATTTTGTTTGTTTCCAGCTCTGAAATAGAAATTGAAATGACCTTTGGATAATAATAGCATGCCATTTAATGTGATGCATAACGGTACAGTCGACCCAGAAGTTACTGGAGTCACATCAGCCAATGGTAACACACTATTCTGTGTCGGAAACGAAGGAACTCAGGACTGGATTGTGTATAGAATTTATGGAGTGTGTATAGAAGGAGAACGTGTCTCCAGAAGCCCAGTCAGAGTGTGTGTAGAACATAGAACATGTAGTACTCTGAGGGGGAGGAACGTACATACGGCTTTAATTAGGGTCAAACAGACCTGACTATTTGTTTTCATTTGGCTGATTTACCCCCTTTCATTTGGCAGCTGGCTAACATGCATGTCCCAGACCCCCACGCCAGACCCTGAGCCACTACCCTGAGGTGAGGGGATACGGCTGGCTCTGGGAAGGGGAGAAGGGTGGGGAGCGAGGAAGGGAATTATAGGGGGTGAGTGGCTCTCCTGCTAGGGTGCATGACCCTGGGCAGTGTGGCGATGGAGGAAGCAGAGCCAGTCAGATGCTTCAGAGCAGGACACAGAGATTGCGCCTGCATTTAACAGGAGGCCACCTGTCATGTGTACATACTCTGTGTACATATACTGAGGGGGGTTATTCAGTGCAATATTGCATGTGACCCTTATGTCTTTCCTCATGGGTAAACACATGTCCTTTGGTCTTAAGCCTGGGTGGGAAAGGTGATATCCCATCAGTGTGGGGCGAGATGTACCCCAAAGACATTATATTAGATATTAGGACCACGCCCCAGATTACACGAGGCTCTCCGATTCCCCAAGGAAAATCTTTCCAGGACTTTACTGGACCCAAGCCTTGTGCTTCTCTCTAACATACTGATGGTCCAGTGGGGAGATTCCATGCCAGCATGGATGGAAAACATTTTTGGTATCTCAGATTGAGAGAAATGTCTGAACACAAAAACGTATTGGGAGGAAAGGTGTTTGACATGCTTTTTACATTTGTATCACAAACCATTTTGGGGGGAAAAATCATGATGAAAGTGGCTTAGAGATACATGCCTCCAGTAAGTAAGACCCCATGATCTGTGAACCGTACATGATACAGACAACATCTGGGTGTCATTATACTCCTTATAGTGTTCTCTTAAATATGGAGTATGTCTAGATACTGAAATAGTATTATTCATATTTCAAAAGTACCCTTTTTGATTTTGCTTATTTTTCTAGTTTGAAATCAAATCAAATGTTATTTGTCACATACACATGGTTAGCAGATGTTAATGCCAGTGTAGCGAAATGCTTGTGCTTCTAGTTTCCTGACAATGCAGTAATAACCAACGAGTAATCTAACCTAACAATTCCAAAACCACTACCTTATACACACACACAAGTGTAAAGGGATAAAGAATATGTACATAAAGATATATGAATGAGTGATGGTACAGAGCGGCATAGACAAGATGCAGTAGATTGTATCGAGTACAGTATATACATATGAGATGAGTAATGTAGGGTATGTAAACAAAGTGGTATAGTTTAAAGTGGCTAGTGATACATGTATTACATAAATATGCAGTAGATGATATAGAGTACAGTATATACATATACATATGAGATGAGTAATGTAGGGTATGTAAACATTATATTAAGTAGCATTGTTTAAAGTGGCTAGTGATATGTTTTTACATCAATTTCCATCCATTTCCATTATTAAAGTGGCTGGAGTTGAGTCAGTGTGTTGGCAGCAGCCACTCAATGTTAGTGGTGGCTGTTTAACAGTCTGATGGTCTTGAGATAGAAGCTGTTTTTCAGTCTCTTGGTCCCTGCTTTGATGCACCTGTACTGACCTCGCCTTCTGGATGATAGCGGGGTGAACAGGCAGTGGCTCAGGTGGTTGTTGTCCTTGATGATCTTTATGGCCTTCCTGTGACATCGGGTGGTGTAGCTGTCCTGGAGGGCAGGTAGTTTGCCCCCGGTGATGCATTGTGCAGACCTCACTACCCTCTGGAGAGCCTTACGGAGCAGTTGCCGTACCAGGCTGTGATACAGCCCAACAGGATGCTCTCGATTGTGCATCTGTAGAAGTTTGTGAGTGCTTTTGGTGACCAGCCGAATTTCTTCAGCCTCCAGAGGTTGAAGAGGCACTGCTTCGCCTTCTTCACGACGCTGTCTATGTGGGTGGACCAATTCAGTTTGTCTGTGATGTGTACGCCGAGGAACTTAAAACTTACTACTACTGTCCCGTCGATGTGGATAGTGGGGTGCTCCCTCTGCTGTTTCCTGAAGTCCACGATCATCTCCTTTGTTTTGTTGACGTTGAGTGTGTGGTTATTTTCCTGACACCACACTCCGAGGGCCCTCACCTACTCCCTGTAGGCCGTCTCGTCGTTGTAGGTAATCATGCCTACCACTGTAGTGTCGTCCGCAAACTTGATGATTTAGTTGGAGGCGTGCATGGCCACGCAGTAGTGGGTGAGCAGGGAGTACAGGAGAGGGCTCAGAACGCACCCTTGTGGGGCCCCAGTGTTGAGGATCAGCGGGGTGGAGATGTTGTTACCTACCCTCACAACCTGGGGGCGGCCCGTCAGGAAGTCCAGTACCCAGTTGCACAGGGCGGGGTCGAGACCCAGGGTCTCGAGCTTGATAACGAGTTTGGAGGGTACTATGGTGTTAAATGCTGAGCTGTAGTCGATGAACAGCATTCTCACATAGGTATTCCTCTTGTCCAGTTGGGTTAGGGCAGTGTGCAGTGTGGTTGAGATTGCGTCGTCTGTGGACCTATTGGGCCGGTAAGCAAATTGGAGTGGCTCTAGGGTGTCAGGTAGGGTGGAGGTGATATGGTCCTTGACTAGTCTCTCAAAGCACTTCATGATGACGGAAGTGAGTGCTACTCTTCAAACACATCACATTTCCAGAGTGGCTCTCTGCTACTTGAATACTTATGTAAATGTGATATTTCAGTTGATTTTATTTCATAAAATCAACATAAATCAACATAAAATTCTAAAAAACAGCTTCTGCTTTGTCATTATGGGGTATTGTGGTTGGATTGAAGAGGAAAAAAAGCTATTTAATCCATTTTCGAATAGGGATGTAACCTACCAAAACATGGAAAAAGTCAAGGGATCTGAATACTTTCCGAAGGCGCTGTGTGTGGAGGGAATCAACCAATCACTGCACACCGTACATCAGTTTGGGAAAAGAGCAGCTATCCTACACACAGTAGACTACAAACCATGAAGTCCAATAAGGAAATGATCCAAGATATATGATCTACAATTGTGTCATCATTCAGCCTGGGCTGGTCTAGGCCCGTCAATAAGGGGTTAAACAACACCGTTAACATTTAAAGGGCCGGTAAGTGGATCCATTAGCCTGGCTGACTACTGCTGCTGCGGGGTAGGGGAGGTGAGTAGGGGACAGGGTGGGGAGGTGGGTAGGGGGACGGGGTGGGGATGAGGTGCCCCTGAGACATCCGGACGTGGTGGAGGCAGGAGCAGGGGGAGGGTTAGCTAAGATAAAAAACCTGCAGCACACATATTCAAATTAAAGCTGCTGCACAGTTCTGCCATCCATCCCAGCAGACGTCCTAGTCACAGGAAGCACCTCGGGGGTAGGCATTTATTTGTCATGAATCTTGTCATGGATGCAGCTCTGCAGGGTGGTCACTAGCTGGAAACCGCTCAGCTCTGCCTCCAGGACAAGACTCATCCCAATAAATGTCCACCTGCCCCTCACAGGAAATGAGAGAGAGAGAGAGAGACTTTCATTCATGTGGTCTATACTTTTACCTTCAAAAAAACAAAACAGCACTAAACCCATCTGAATCTTACAGGGAACTGAGCATCGGTAGAGTCTTTCGTTGTCTTCTGGTAGCCCATCAGTAACTTAACCAGCACATCTAATCACTAACCAGCATAATCCCCTGTTCTCCTAATTGGGAAATGAGGACGATGTCAGGGGAATACTAACGAGTGCGTACCTGTTTATTAGTTAGGACTGTTCATCAATAGTTGAGAGTTGGTCAATGCCTTCCTGTGTGGGCAGTGATTGGTTGTCTGTGATGGTTGTTGTGGTTGGTTAGGCCTCCGTGTGTGAGGGTTGATAATACAGGCTATGTGGGCCAGGCTGAAGTTGCCGTGTTCACACTCACTCAGGCCTGCAGCAGCTACCCCTCTCTGGGCCTCCGGGCCCTGCTCCTTCAGTTAGCACCTTCTAACACACAGGCCTTGGGCTGAGCACCTACTGCAGAATACACTGACCCACCAGGACCCTCCGAATCCAACACACACCTACTCTGTCACACACACCTGCTCAGGGTCTCTGCTTACGGTCGGCTATATTATTACCTCATGTGACTCATGGAGCCAAGCCAAAGGCCAAGCCAAAGGTTTAAAGACGAAAGTAAAAGCACCATATGCTACTCTACTGAACCATCACAAACTAAACACGCTTTAGTCTACAACACTCACACACACAACACAGAATCACACACACACCTATAAGCATGTTTCCCCTAGTAAGGCCAGCTCTAAGTAAATAGATAGGACTAGGTTGACCCACTACACATGTCACCTGGTGGGACTTCCTTTGAACTGACACACACTGACAGCACTGAGCTCCTATGGGACCTTGTTGTATAACACACACACACACACACACACACACACACACACACACACACACACACACACACACACACACACACACACACACACAGACTGCTGGAAAACAAGGAACACATGCCAAGCTGAATGTAACTGTTCTGACTTCTGCTTTCTCCCTGATAACACACACACTCAATCACACACATGCACGTGCGCTGAGGAGGAGAGATATGAAATACGTATTTCATGTGTCCCAGCCTGCCGCTGTCTGTCCTTTATGGGCCGGACCAGTAAATCTGATGGTGAAGATGGGTTCCAGCCAGAGCTAACCATTTAATTCATTAATCTACAGCTTTCATTTCAATTTGAGCTTACACAACACAGCTCAGCAGTTTGCCTGGTAGTAAGGGAAGATCTGAACCCAGCGCTTTAATAAATGTGTTAATTCGGAGCTCACGAGGTAGAAACAAGGCCATCATCTGAGATACATTTCCCCTGCCTCCGTCAGGTCCACAGGGGAGGAAATTAAGACCATACATCACATCACACAGCAGCCATCCCTGTGTCTGTGACTCAAATACGTCTCTCTGTGTGTGTGTGTGTGTGTGTGTGTGTGTGTGTGTGTGTGTGTGTGTGTGTGTGTGTGTGTGTGTGTGTGTGTGTGTGTGTGTGTGTGTGTGTGTGTCTCTATCTGAGGGTGTTTGAGTCTACAGTCTATGGGCTCAATATTCAATCAAACCTGCCTTGCGGTAAAATTACATGGGGGGAAATGGTTCTGGATACTGAAATGAAAAACAGGTAACATCCTCATAGTTAGTCACTCACAGGTTTAGAGTTAGATGTTCAGTGAGCAGGCACAGTAGTTATGTGACCAAAACTAATCCATTAACATTTTGGACCGAATGTAGCCATACCATATGTCTACTTGTGTGAAGTCGGTGTGTCTGTCGTGTGTTTGGTGTGTGTTTGTGTCTTTCTGAGCCAGTGTGTGTGTGTGTGTGTGTGTGTGTGTGTGTGTGTGTGTTTGTGTGTGTGTGTTTGATCAAAAACATAGCAATGGACCGAATGTAGCCATACCGTATGTCTACTTGTGTGTCTGCCGTGTGTTTGGTGTGTGTTTGTGTCTTTCTGAGCCAGTGTGTGTGTGTGTGTGTGTGTGTGTGTGTGTGTGTGTGTACGTGTGTCTGTGTGTCGACCTCTTGAGCAGCCAGGAGCTTTTTTATTACTGAACGAGGCTCTGTTGAAGTGCTAGCTGCTTCTACTGAACCTAAACACTTCTACTACTCCACCAGCACAGCACGGGCACAAAATCCTTTCGCTGGTCTTTGAAGGAAAACATCTTTACAAGAAAATAGCCCTTCGTCTGATTACTATGTTTTTGATCACACACACACACACACACACACACACACACACCTTTGAAGAAACTGGGGTCTGTCACGAGACCTAGGGTCTCCCTATTTTCAAAAACACACAACCCTTGTGCCAGGCACTCTGTCACAGCTCTATTATTAAACTGCAAAACACACACACACACATGCTCACCAAGAAATTGAGAGAAGGAGAAGAAGGAGAGAAAGAGAGGAAGCAGAATTTCCTCTCAAATATGATTTCCTTTCCACACTGCTCGGAGTGTTTGTTTTTGATGGAAGTGGAGAGTGTGTGGAGGAGAAATGTACTGAGAAGTCTGGCTCATTAGTGGGGTTTAACACCATGTGCATGACACGTTCATAATGAAGACATCTTCTACACAACATCACACACCACAAATCTAAATCACTGCCTATGTGTACTGCCACTGAGACTTACTAACAGCCTGCACATAGACACTGGTGGAAAACTCCAGTCGAGTGTTTGGAGAAATAACTGAATGATTGATACAGACAAGGGACTATATCAGCTGAGGAAGTTACCCTGCTAGAAATAAGAAGCTGTCATAAACTTGGCATGCATTTTTCCTGAACTACACTGTATATACAAAAGTATGTGGACAGCCCTTCAAATTAGTGGATTCGACTATTTCAGCCACACCCGTTGCTGACAGGTGTATGAAAT
The DNA here is from genome assembly GCF_045791955.1 of Oncorhynchus clarkii lewisi. Lineage (NCBI taxonomy): Eukaryota > Metazoa > Chordata > Actinopteri > Salmoniformes > Salmonidae > Oncorhynchus > Oncorhynchus clarkii. Next base: position 38,081,311 of record NC_092151.1, read on the forward strand.
CGAGCACACAGCCATGCAATCTCCATAGACAAACATTGAAAAGATCAGTAATGTTCCACATAGCACCGTCATAGGATGCCACCTTTCCAACAAGTCAGTTTGTCAAATCTATGCCCTGCTAGAGCTGCCCCGATCAACTGTAAGTGCTGTTATTCTGAAGTGGAAACGTCTAAGAGCAACAACGGCTCATCCGCAAAGTGGTAGGCCACACAAGCTCACAGAACGAGACTGCAGAGTGCTGAAGCACGTAGAACATAAAAATCATATGTCCTCGGTTGCAACACTCACTACCGAGTTCCAAATTGCCTCTGGAAGCAACGTTGGCACATTAACTGTTTGTCGGAACCTTCATGAAATGAGTTTCCATGGCCGAGCAGCCGCACACAAGCCTGAGATCACCATGTGCAATGCGAAGTGTCAGCTGGAGTGATGGCAGTCCGAAGGACAAATCTGGGTTTGACGGATGCCAGGAGAACGCTACGTGCCCAAATGCATAGTGTCAACTGTAAAGTTTGGGGAAGAAGGAATAATGGTCTGGGGATGTTTTTCATGGAAAAACATGACGAGAAAAATAACCTCAATCTAATGGTGACACCTCATTGCTCATTTACAAAAGGCACAAAGAAAAACAAGAAACTGAATAAGAGATGAGAAACCATGAGAATGAGGCTATTCCCATTAGTTCCAGTGAAGGGAAATATGACATTCTAGACAATTCTGTGCTTCCAACTTTGTGGCAACAGTTTGAGGAAGGCCCTTTCCTGTTTTAGCATGACAATGCCCCCATGCACAAAGCGAGGTCCATACAGAAATGGTTTGTTGAGATTGATGTGGAAGAACTTGACTTGCCTGCACACACTCCTGACCTCAACTCCATCGAACACCTTTGGTTTGAGTTTGAACGCCGACTGCAAGCCAGGCCTAATCGCCCAACATCAGTGCCCAACCTCACTAATGCTCTTGTGGCTGACTGGAAGCAAGTCCTCGCAGCAATGTCCCAACATCTAGTGGAAAGCCTTCCCAGAAGAGTGGAGGCTGTTATAGCAGCAAAGTGGGGACCAACTCCGTACTATTGCCCATGATTTTGTAATGAGATGTTCGACGAGCATGTGTCCACATACTTTTGGTCATGTAGTGTATGTTCCACTATACTCTTTTGGTCTTCCCTGCCCCTTTCCCACCCCTCCCTCTCTATAGTCATGGCTAATGCTCTCTGGGAATGGGATTGTATGTACTGGAGGTTAGAGGTCAAGTTTGTCAAAGTCTGGGATTGCTCAGAAAACTCCTCGACTCTGACAGGCCTACATCACACACACAGCCTCTAATCTTCCCCCAGGCATCCAGTTAGTGCCCCTCTTACACACACATGCGCGCGCGCGCGCACACACACACACACACGCACACACACACACACACACACACACACACACACACACACACACGCACACACACGCACACACACGCGCACACACACGCGACTCAGGTTCCGGACCATCAGTAACCCTCCACTCTACCACCCCCCTCCCTGTTTCCTGGTAATGTCTTTTTAAAAGGGGGCACTGAAAGCTTTTCTCCTTCCTCCTTTCAGAGTTTGTTTAAACTAGCTAATTAGTGTGGGTCCTCAGTCAGGTCTCCTGCTTGGCCAGTCAGGCCACTCTCTTTGTGGTGACAAAGGCCCAGTAATACCTGTCTGACTGACTGACTGACTGACTGATGGAAGTAGTGAGGAAAGAGAGGCACACTGTAGCTCAGTAGAGAACAGCTGGGCTGTGGAGGAGCATTCAGGGTGACACAAAACACAGGAACTACAAAGTGGTAAAAGAGAAACATCTCACTAACAGTCCATAACATGACTACAAAACAATGGCTGTATTGAGAGTTAAATGTGCAACCGTCTCCATGAACTTCTTCTTTCAAGTCAAAGTAAAACTCCTTGTTGAGTCTGATTACAGTGCAACCCTGTATTCTACTTCTGGGCCTCCCTGAGGCAACACTACAGCAGCCGTACCTGTATTGACATCATCATTGTAAAACTGTGGATTACAGCCTCCCTCATGTATGAGTACTCCTAATCAGTATGCATCAACGACTACCCCCAATCAATAAATCACCAATGGCAACGCTTTCTCCTCCCGGAGAGCAGTCCTTATTGATCATAAAGGAAGTAAAAATGGATCCGCAACTAGCCAATCCATCTAAAGCATCTTATTACTCACCTCAGGAAATACTCTTATCAGCTCTAATTTATAGCTACCTATGTCATTTCTCAAGTCGTCTGAAGCGAAATGCTATAGCTCATCAACACTTCTACATTACTAGTGTCCACTCATCAACACTTCTACTTCTACATTACTAGTGTCCGCTCATCAACACTTCTACATTACTAGTGAACGCTCATCAACACTTCTACTTCTACATTACTAGTGTCCGCTCATCAACACAGAGAGGTGAGAGAGAGAGCAAGAGAGATACAACTCAGGAGTGTGAGAAGGATTGCATGAGTGATGAACCTATCCATCCCCCTGCACACCTGCTGTCCCTGTCATTCACAGCCCAGGCCTGCTCACTTCCTCAACCCTCCTAATGAGTTATTTACATGTGCAGCGCCGGACTCTGTCCCTCTATCTGGTAGCAGACACGCTAACACCATCAATGCTGACATTGGGAGACTTGGAAATCAAAAAATGCCTCATGTTTGGATTTCAGCTATCTGCTCTAGCCGGCTCTATTCCCTATTGGAGAAGCCAGACTCTGAAGGGAACCAGACTCAATATTGCTTGAAGTGCCCCTCTTCTCCTCTATTTCTCTCTTCTCTCTATTGGTCTTCCCCTCTTTTCCCCACTTATATGTCTGGGGATTGATCACACTTCTTTAATGACCGAGATTAATGTTAAGTAGAATTATGTTAATGGGGGCACTAGACTCATTCCACTTTATTAAATAAAGCTGTTAGAAAATGAATATGATTATGGATTTTGCTATTGTTAATGAAGCGTGGCAGAAAACAGTGTAGAGTATTTAGCTCATTATTGTTTTGATATGATTATTAGGATCTGTTCCGCTGGGCTCGGCACTGTTCTGAGCACCCAGCCACAAGGTTTCTCTGTCACTCGTGTGTGTGTGTGTGTGTGTATCAAAACACAAGATCGTACTATAGTTTCAACAAGCTGGACAGATTTTCAGTAGCACGGAAATCAAAACCTGCTCTTTCAAAGTATCAACCATACACAACTTCTCTAAGGTTTTGTGAGCCAGTGTGAGATCCCAACCTCCCTCTGAGGCAGATCTGAAGATCTTTGAAGACAGAAACATGAGAACTGTCTGGATTAATATACATCTCTGAGATGTTCCACCTGTGTGTGTGTGTGTGTGTGTGTGTGTGTGTGTGTGTGTGTGTGTGTGTGTGTGTGTGTGCGACACTGCACACGTGGGACAGAGGCCAAACTCATAACGGCTGTCTCCCAGCTGTGGACTTTCTCCTTTGGGCCAATCTCTACATCCTACCCTCCTGCTAGTCACCTCTCCTGCCATCCCTACATCCTGAGGACCAACCTCCCTGAGAAGCAGACACCAGGGCACTTAACCCCAGTAGCCCTCCCCAGAAAACAACGTCACTTCAGCTCAGCTCACATTTAGCCTGGCAAATAAATGATTCATAAAATAAGAGGGGGAATAAACATGGCGTTTGGGCCTGCTGCTGTCAGTGGCTCTGTGAGCTCTTTGTGTTCTGCCAATCCAAGATGTCTGAGGTTGGGCTCTGCAGAGCGGCTGAAGGTTTTTCGTTTTAGGCTTCAGCGTTGAACGGGAGAAGGCCAGAGTCCTCCCCCCTGTCCTTGTCAGTTTAGTTTCTCTCACAGAGAGAACTGGGATTATCCACCAATTCATTTGGCTAATTACGTTGGAATGTTTTCCCCCAACAACAAAGTAACAGATGACATCAAATGATGGCGTATCTGAAGACATGTCATGATTCTTGGATCATAAACATGTTTTCTGGAATCTTCCATGAAAAATTCGGGAACTACAAATCTGAGGCAAAATGTACAAATTAAGTGAAAAAAGTAGAGAAAGCTATAGATAACAAACCGACTTCTTTATCTCTCTTTCATGCAGAGGTAAGTTTGGTACTCCTGCTGTGGAAAGGTGAGCAGGACCTTTTTCAGCAAATTGATTGGTTTAAGAGTCTGATGACTCACTATGTACAGTACGGTTTTAAGGGGTGCAACCTCTTCTACAACCCCCCCCCCCTCCCACACACACACACACACACACCGTCTGAGAGAAGGAGCGAGGAAGAACACACACCTTCTGAGAGAAGGAGCGAGGAAGGACACACACCTTCTGAGAGAAGGAGCGAGGAAGGACACACACCGTCAGAGAGGAAGCGAGGAAGGACACACACCATCTGAGAGAAGGAGCGAGGAAGGACACACACCATCTGAGAGAAGGAGCGAGGAAGGACACACACCGTCTGAGAGAAGGAGCGAGGAAGAACACACACCGTCTGATAGAAGGAGCGAGGAAGGACACACACCGTCTGAGAGAAGGAGCGAGGAAGGACACACACCGTCTGAGAGAAGGAGCGAGGAAGGACACACACCTTCTGAGAGAAGGAGCGAGGAAGAACACACACCGTCTGAGAGAAGGAGCGAGAAAGGACACACACCGTCTGAGAGAAGGAAGCGAGGAAGGACACGCACCGTCTGAGAGAAGGAGCGAGGAAGGACACGCACCGTCTGAGAGAAGGAGCGAGGAAGGACACACACCGTCTGAGAGAAGGAGCGAGGAAGGACACACACCGTCTGATAGAAGGAGCGAGGAAGAACACACACCGTCTGGGAGAAGGAGCGAGGAAGAACACACACCGTCTGAGAGAAGGAGCGAGGAAGAACACACACCGTCTGAGAGAAGGAAGCGAGGAAGGACACACACCGTCTGAGAGAAGGAGCGAGGAAGGACACACACCGTCTGAGAAAAGGAGCGAGGAAACACACACCGTCTGAGAGAAGGAGCGAGGAAGGACACACACCGTCTGAGAGAAGGAGCGAGGAAGAACACACACCGTCTGAGAGAAGGAGCGAGGAAGGACACACACCATCTGAGAGA